>NC_003076.8:12326023-12626023 GCF_000001735.4 Arabidopsis thaliana
CTGATATGTCTATAATTTGCATGATTTAGACATTCATTCTTCACCACTTTGTCATGGTTTTCATCCACATTTCATCTCATTAAGAGTCATTTTAGTGAGTTTTGCATACATAGGACAATTTTGCATTAGGATTGCATGTGCATTGCATATTTGGTTGTTTCCAAGTACTTTTGATGCTTTTGGAGCGGGTCTTGGCTTTAACAAGTTGATTCGATATTGCCTACTTAGTTAGAGATCGCTAAGTGTGATTAGGTCAGTATCTAGCTCTGCTTGAGGATTCCTTGCATGATAGTGAAGTAATCTGTTGTTGATTTTGTTGTCTAGGGATAGCTTCTGTGAAGTTTTGTCAACCGCCTGAATAGATTAAGGAGACCACACTATTCGACTACCCTATCCTTAGGAATCGTTTATCCATTTGACTGCCTGTTATCATTTCTGCTTAGTTACTCATCTGCCTGTCATTGCTATTTTGCTTTTAGTTTTATTTCATTTATGTTATTGCACCATTACGACTGTTAGAACCCAACAACTTCCTGCTTGGCTTGACTTAGTGCATTCTGATCATATCTCATCTTTTTGCATCACACCGGATTGGATTGACAACCTAAAATACTACAACGACACGATTAGTGTTTTATGAATTAATTGACTAAAATCCTATTATCAATCTGACGTTGTTGCCAGTCTGGTGTTTGTTTGCTCTATTTCAGATAATTAGAAACGTTAAGATCAAATTTGTTTTCGTTACACAAGTTACTATTATTCTGTATTTTCTGTCTTTGTATTTCAGGTTCCCAGCAACAGTTTTACATACTCATCTCTGATAGGTCTGCTAAAGCCGAGCTATTACCCGTTGCATGCATACACGGTCCCAAGGGAATCAGAACGTCCTTCTCAACGATAACATCGACCGTATTGCTCGCCAACTGAGAGAACAAACAGCAACAAACACAATGGCTGACGTTGTAGATGAGCAAGAGTAACCTAACAACATTAGTGCTAGTGACTTCCCTCACAACCACAACCAGCGTCATGGCATTGTTCCACCTCCAGTACAAAACAACAACTTTGAGATCAAAAGCAGTCTTATTGCAATGGTTCAGGGGAACAAGTTTCATGGCCTGCCAATGGAGGATCCGCTCAATCATCTTGACGAGTTTTAAAAGCTTTGCGGCCTTACTAAAATCAATGGAGTTAGTGAAGATGGTTTCAAGCTTTGCTTGTTCCCATTCTCAGTTGGAGATAACGCCCATCTGTGTGAAAAGACGCTGCTCCAGAACTCAATCACAACCTAGGATGACTGCAAAAAAACCTTTCCTGGAAAAATTCTTCTCCAACTCCAAAACTGCACGACTCCGGAATGAGATATCCGGATTCACTCAAAAGCAAAATAAAAGCTTCTTAGAAGCTTGGGAGCGCTTTAAGGGTTATCAAACCAAGCTTCTCCTCTCAACACACTTTACATAGGCGTCCTGTCTAAAATAAAGATGCTGCTTGATACTGCTTTTAATGGGCATTTCCTGAACAAGGATGTCGAAGAAGGATGGGAGCTAGTTGAAAATTTGGCTCAGTCCTATGGCAATTATAACAAGGATTATGACAGAAGCATCAGTACCAGTTCTGACCTGATGACAAGCACCGCCGAGAGATTAAAGCTCTCAATTATAAAATTGACAAACTCCTCCAAGTGCAGCAGAAGCATGTTCACTTTGCCTCTGAAGATGAAGTATTCCAAATCCAAGAGGGGGAGAATGATCAGTGTGCTGAAATCAGTTTTATGTTCAGAACCAAGGTGGCTACAACAAGGGGTACAACAATTACAGACCCAACTCAAATCTGTCATACAGAAGCACCAATGTCGCCAACCCTCAGGACCAAGTTTACGCTCAGCAGCAACAGCAGCAGAACCAACCCAAACCGTTTGTTCCTTACAACCACAGCTAAGGGTTTGATCCAAAGCAGCAATTTCAAGGAGGATATCACCAACAACAACCACCACCTGGTTTCCAATCACAGCAACATCAAGCACCCGCGCCTCAGGAATCAGACATCAAGACTATACTCCAGCAGATCATGCAAGGCCAAGCCACGAGAGCAATGGAAGCCGCTAAGAAGCTGGCTGACTTAAACAATAAATTTGACAGACAGTTCGCTGAAATAAATAGAAGGTTCGAATCATTGAACACAAGGGTACGATATCTGGACGGCATAACCACTTCACCAACAATTACTAACAATCCAGGACATCTTCCAGGAAAAGCAATCCAGAACCTTAAGGAGTATGCCATAGCCCATGCCATCAACATCCGACATGATCGAGAGCTGCCAACTCAACATGTCCCCGCATCAATCACTGAGGACAGTGAAATTCAAGAAGGGGAGGCTTCCACTCAGATTGAAGTCTCTGTTGCTGAGATCGACTACTCAGCTCAACCTTTCTATCAAGCTCAGTCTGCCTTGGAAGAGAAGGCCTCTATAATCAAGAGAATGGTAAAACGATTCAAGCCAGCTCCATCACCTTCACTTGCTCTTCCATGGACGTTCAGGAAAGCTTGGAAAAACAAATATGAATCTCTTGCAGAAAAACAACTTGATGAGATGGAAGCTGTGATGCCCTTAATAGAAATCCTCAAGTAGATTCCAGACCCTCACAAAGATGTGAGAAACTTGATATTTGAAAGGCTCAACATATATCAGGATTCAGATGATGAAGATGATGCCATACCTCTTCAAGCTACTAGTGAGAGGATTATTCAAGAGAAGCTCGAAGATCCTGGATCTTTCACTATGCCATGTTCCATTAGGCAATTGACTTTTAGCAATTGACTTTCAGCAGTTTCCTATTTGATCTAGGAGCCTGTATTAGTTTAATGCCACTCTCTGTGGCAAGGAAGCTGGGATTTGTTCAGTAAAAGCCTTGTGACATCCCCTTGATCCTTGCTGATAGAACTTCAAGGAGACCTTTCAGCATTCTAATGGATGTGCCACTAATGATAAATGGACTAGAGGTGCCTACTGATGTTTTTTTGCTTGAGATGGATAAAGAGTCTAAGGATCCTCTGATCTTAGGAAGACCTTTCTTGGCCTCTATGGAAGCAGTAATAGATGTCAGATATGGTAAGATTGATCTCAACCTTGGGAGGCACGTCAAGTTACAGTTTGAAATCAACAAATCTCCAACAAGGTCAACAAAAGAGGGAAAGACCTTAGAGGTTCAGAAAGCAGTTCCAGGAGAAGGTCTTGAGGCCACAAGAGCGAAAGAGCAATTTCTGGTGCAAACTGAGCCTTCGACCTCTACTACTCGGTCGAGTATACCATCAGTGCTTGATTGGCTGGAACCAAAAAAGAGGACTGATCTCCAAAACAGAACCATTCAGAAGTTGAACTTCACAGCTGAAAAACTTAGAGACAACCTAAGTCGAATGCAAAAGGAGATTTAACCCCAGCTTAACACTGACACGATTTCAAGAAAGGAGATTACCTCGAATTGGTCAGAAGGGAAAGATTATCCTCCAGAGGAGGAAGCAACTTACTTTGAGGAAAGAGGAATTGAATACTCGGCTGTGCAACTGTCAAGGGAGGATGCTGAGTATGATGATGAGATCTGTAAAGAGGAGGACTTCTCAAGTTCCCTCTATCACATTTTCTCCACCTAATAAGTGTGAGGAGTCAAGCTAGAGACTTTAAACAATCTCACTTGGGAGGAAGTCCCATGACTATCCCTATATATACTTTTTATTTACTTGTTACCTTTGATTTGTTTTTGTTGTGTCTTTGATTGTAAGGAAATGAATAATAGCTGAAGTGAACATTAGGGATGTGATCGAGTGGTGAAATGAAAAAAATTCAAATTTTTTGCTGGAATACTCGATCACAACATGAGAGTAAAAGCTCAGGAGTGCGATTTAGCAGTTTTGGGATAACAACTTTCTCAACACAAATGACAAACCACTAGATCGCATGGAGGACTGAAAGTGTCTACAGAACTTCATGTATTCAGCTTTGGTTGAAGAGTTTGGTAAGCCTCACCTTCTCCCCTCTTTAATTTTTCTCCATGGAAGTGAGCTTTATGATCTTTAATGGTGGATTTCTTTTCAGGAAGAATTAGAACTTGATCTATACCTTGTTAGAAAGCTCTCTTCAATACGAATTCAACCCCGCTAAGAACTCATCAAACGAAAGTCAGAAATGATTAGAATCTGATTAGTAAATATTTTGATTTTGTTGATGCATAGTTAAATTGGGATTTATATACACCGGTTCTTAAAGTTTTGAAACTGGTTTTGGAATGGCCTGTCTATGTAGAACACTCTTAATTTGTACCGGTTCGAATTTCTAATTGGTTGAGTACTGATTTTAAATGGATACCAATTTGTACCGGTTTGGATAATTTTAGATCGGTTTTATAAACTCGGATACTTGAATACAATTTGCCTTGCAATTATCTTTCAGATGGTATATAGTACGCATTTTTCTGATCCAAGGTTGAATTTAGGTGAATTAATTGGTGATTTGGGATGTGTATAGAACTGTCGTTAACACTTGTTTGGTCAGAAAAATCCTTGCCAGGTGAGTTCTAACTCCCTTATTAGTTATTATACATTTTTATAATATTTCTGGAGTATTATCGATAATGAATTATTTGTATGTTTGAATTCTACAAATTTATTCTTTGTTTAATTATTATTCTGAATATGATTCTGATGAAATATGTTATTCTTTTAAGACAAATATCAGCATGTTATTCTAATTTAGCTAGCTCTATTGAGCCATCTATGGCGGCTGGCATCGCCAACAAATGTATTCTCTATTATGTTTGGCTGTTAGTGGTATTGAGGTCGGTTAAAGTCGTGGACCGTACTTCCTTATCACCTCCTGAGGGGCCATCATCCCTATCGAGTATACAATTATGTAAATATTATGTTAGTAAATGGTTTGTGTCAACCATTGTTGGGGTTGTACCATTCCGACATTACATTGCTGAATACCTGGTCGTTCTTACGTTATTATTCTGTTCTGATATTATTATTCTGCCTAATGAAAACAGAATAAAGTTTATGTTATTATTACGTTATTATAAGTTCTTATGTGCTTACGTTATCTAAATTAATTAAATTAAAATTTATGTTTGTTAGTACACACATGTGAACATTATTCTATGCGGGATATGACCGTGTTGGTACTTGTTTGTAGTTTCATTGGGCAATTTTTTGCTCACATAAGTTATGATTCCGTGCAAAGGGCATTGACGAGGAGCAAGGTGCATTGACGAGGAGCAAGGTGCATCTGACGTTAAAATTATTTTGTTTTTAAGATCTGGACTTTATACGAGACTTCAACTTTATATTTGATGGAAATATTATTATTTTTATTATATATTTATTTAGTAATGATTCAAAATCTCTTTTGAATTTTCGAGACGTTACACTCCTTTTTTTCGTGGTTTTCTCTCTCTCTTCTTCTCCCTTTCTCTCTTTATTCTGTTATTAATATTACTACCTCTTTCATCACATTTCCATGTGAGACCTCACTTCTTATGTTTTCTCGTATCCTCTAGAGATGCCAAGTGACCATGTCTTAGCTGTTTCTCTCTTTCCATTGGTCGGGGTTGATCGATAATTAGCAACAGTGACTCAAAATGAAACAATGCCAAACAACGGCAAGGACACAACAACGTCGGATTGACCATCTTATCCTCGTGAACACAAGCTAGTATCATGACAACGACACACTTGCTTTGGTTATTTTGGTAGCTACGACATCTGCAAGGTTTTGGATGCTTGTGAGTCGTGAATTGTGATGTTCTGTTTGTTGTTAACGTGAGAACAACAAAAGAAAAAATTTATTTGATACTAGTGTTGAAGCATGTTTGTTATTTTATTCTTTATGGATATGCTCCAATTTTATTAAATAACAATATTGTTGCTAGATTTTTGATACTTTTAAAATTTATTAAATTATTCTTTATTATAAATTCTATCAAGCATATATCATAAAATCCAAAACAAATAGTATTGGTTACACTTATTTCTCCTATATATAGCATTGGTGATCATTTCACTTCTCAAAATGAAAACAACGATCATCTCTTGAAACCTTGAAGGAAAACCATAATCATCCTTCGTAACTTTTTTTTTTTTTGTCAAAACCTTATTAAGTTTCTCTGATCCATTTTTATACAATAATCTACATTACAGTTTCTCTTTATCCATATTAAAGATTTCTTTGTGTATTTTTTTACTTTCTTTTTTTCTTTAGAATGGAATAAGAAGATTATCCAGGAGAGACATCAAAAAAGAAAAAGAAAGGCCCATAAGAATGTCATGAGTTAACAGCTATATTAGTTGATGCTATTAAACGAGGCTGGCGTGACAGAAACAGTACCATTAGCAAAACTACGGTAGAGAAAAAAAGACTACATGTTCTAAATAAAAAAGCTTTCATGTAATAAGACTTACACAAATTATTTAAATCGAATGAAGTCTATGAAAAAGGGTTATTTTGTGTATTCTATACTTTTCGCTTTAGTTCTTGTTTTGGATGGGGTCCAATCAAAAAACAATTTACAGCTTCAAATGATGTGTGGGCAGCCTATTTGATGGTAACTCTCTTTTGGTTAACTTTTCCAAATTTAGATATTTTTAGTCATTATTGTAAGAATGTAAAACTCCGTCGAGAACTCTATTCATGAGACAATGCTTATATCTTTACAAAAGGATTGGTCTCCAAGACTCTATGCCGATTCTCCAAGTCTATACATATTTGATATTGTCGATATATAGAAATATTCTATATTTTTATATTCTAAGATATTATTTCGTATCTGAATGATATTATCTAATACTCCCCCTAATTCTAAGTGGGAGATGGTCGGACGCTTAGACTGGTTCTAAAATCAACAAACAAGGATGATGGGAGACCCTTAGTGAACACATCATCAAACTATTGTGCAGACGGGACATGAAGAACACGAACATGACCAATTGCAACATTCTTACGAAGAAAATGTATATCAATTTCCATGTGTTTGGTTCGTTGATGTTGAACTCGATTTGATGATAGGTAAATGGCAGAAATGTTATCACAATAATCAATGGTTGCACGAGGTAGCAGGATCTTCATCTCCAATAATAGAGTTTGCAGCCATGTAGTCTCTGAGACGGCGTTGGCGACTCCTCTATATTCAGCTTCAGCACTTGAGCGAGAGATGGTAACTTGTCGCTTGGAAGACCATGAGATAAGGTTGTCTCCAAGAAAAACACAATAACCAGAAGTCGAACGTCTCGTAAAGGGAAAACCGACCCAGTCAGCATCAGAGTAAGCAATTAGACCACTAGTCGTGGAGCGATAAATATGAAGACCATGTTTGATGGTGCCTTTAAGGTATCACAGAATACGGTTCAGTGCCAGAAATTGAGAGTCACGCGGATAATGCATGAATAGGCATATCTGATGAACAGAGCGCAATATTAGGACGGATGAATGTTAGATATTGTAGTGCACCTGCCAAGCTGCGATAAAGAGTTGGATCAGAGACTGGTGAACTGTTATCAGGTGCAAGCTTTGTTCCCGTGTCTGTGGGGGTGAGACATGGGTTGCATTCAATCATATTTGGGCGATGAAGGATGTCAGCAATGTAATTTTGTTGATGAAGAAACAGCCCGTGAACATCACGCTGAACTGAGATACCAAGGAAGTGATGAAGCTGTCCAATGTCGGTCATTTCAAATTTGAAGCTGAGGTGAGAGATGACACGTTGAAGAAGAGATGTGGTAGTGGCAGTGAGCGCAATATCGTCAATGTATAAGAGGAGATAGGCAATATCTGACCCGTGGCATAGAATGAATAATGATGCATGGGAGGAGTTTTGTTTGAAATCAATGGTTTTAGTGTATGTTGCGAACCTGTTAAACCATGCACGAGGAGCTTGCTTAAGATTGTAGAGAGAGCGCTGGAGAAGACAAGCATGGTCAAGTTTAGATGCATCGACAAACCCTGATGGTTGATGCATGTAAAAAGTTACAAGATCGCCATGTAGAGAGGCGTTTTTTACGTCAAGTTGATGCAAGGGCCAATCACGGGACGTCGCAACGCTGACAACAGTATGAATAGTGGCGGTTTCACAACAGGACTGAACGTCTCATCGCAGTCAATTCCCGGTTATTGAGATTTCCCATTAGCCAAAAAGCGGACCTTGTATCTAGATAGAGTGCCATCAGCTTTAAACTTGTTCCTGAATAACCACATAGGAGGAATAATGTTAGTAGCAACAGGTCCTCGTACAAGTTTCCACGTTCCACGTTTAATAAAAGCATCATACTCCTCTTTCATAGCCGGATCCCAATTTGGATCTTTAGCCGCCTGAATGTGAGACATAGGAGAAATTGTGGTGTCATTATGAAGACATATTCGAACATGTGGTTTAACAATACCAGTTTTACGTCGAGTTTGCATGGAATGAGGAGGGAGAGGAGGTGGAGTTGGAATTTGAGGAGCAGGAGGATTGTAGATAGAATATTTTGTGGAGGAAGAAGGTTAAGAGAATGAGAAATTGGTGATGGTGGAATTAAAATAGGAAGAGAAACATAACTTACAAATGGTGTTTATGAAGTGGAAAATGGAAAGGAAGCTTCATCAAATGTGACATGGCAAGAGAGTATGATTTTCATTGTAATCATGTCGAGACATCAAAATCCTCAATGATCAGTTGGGTAACCAATAAATGTGCATGGAATAAAGCGTGGAGCTAGTTTATGTGGCGTCGATGGCAGTAGGTTGGAGTAACACAAACACCCAAATGTTTTGAGATGATGATAGGATGGTGGAGTCTTGAACAGCTTTGTACGTGGAACATCATTGTTGATTGCAAACGATGGTAATAGATTGAGAGTGTGGACTGCATCATTGAGAGCTTCCACCCAATACCTGAGAGGCATAGAAGCTTGAAGTAGAAACGTACAAATCAGGTTGTTGATGGTACAGCATTCTTTCAGCACGACCATTTTGCTGAGAGGTGTACTGACATGAGAAGTGGAAAATAGTCCCATCGAATGCCAATTGTTCTTTGAAAGAACGGTTATCATACTCTCCACCATTGTCACATTCTAAAGCCTTGATTTTGCAGTGAAATTGTGTCTGCACATAGTTAGAAAAGTGAAGATATTTGGCAAATGTATCGCTTTCGTGATGAAGAGGATATACGCAGACATAATGAGAAAATTGATCAATAAAAATAAGATAGTATTTGATTCCACTAGAACTTAAAACTGGAGATGTCCAAATGTCATAATGAATAATTTCAAACGGGTGAGAAACACTGCTTGTAGAAGTATAAAACGGAAGCCTAAGATGTTGACCCAATTGACTTTCTTAACACAATGTTGTCAAGATAGTCTCATTGCAAGAAATTGAAAGAGATGAAAGAATGCAATGAAGAACTTGATCATTTGGGTGTCCCAGTCTTCGATGCCAAAGAGTGCTAGTTGAATTTGAAGCAGCCAGAGAGAGAGGAGATTGATTTGAAGCTGTTGGAGTGAAAGAGTTGATGCATGTTTTATTTCACCTCACGCTTTTACTTGAAAGACCACACGACTACTGCAAGTGCACAATATATCGGAGTAGTATTTGAGGATCGAATCCACTAGGAGTGTAGCTACAGGGAAGAATTCAAGTTAGGCAACCTGGATCAAGACAAACGAAAGAGTGGGGGTTGTTGTATGCAGTGAAAATAAGTAAAGAATACAATAAAAGTAAGAAAGCTATAAAAGGAAACTAAGAAAAGGCAATAAAAATAAATGTCAATAAGAAGAGCGGTGTAAAACATGTAAAACAAAATGCTAGGTCAGTGGGGGTTTTCTCCGGGCGTCATGGTTCAATCAATAAGGTATAGATTCCAAATTCAGGTGATAACATGGTTAGGTTTGTTTACTTCCAAATTCTTGAACATACAAAACTCTATCAAGACCAGCTAACCCTAACAGTTAGTAGGTGAAAGCCGGGTATTATCACTAATATCTTACGTACTCAGTTGTCCTATCAGTTAGTAGATGCTAACATGGTTTCAAAATACAAGATCAAAGCATTAAGTTCAAATTTGATTCTAGTCCATAAGTCCCTATCACTCGGTGGGTGTGCAACGGTTATATTTTTTTATTTAGTTGAGCTAGTTCAAGCATTCAAACAAGATTTTGCCAAAGAATGAAATACCTAAGGTCAAGTACTAGGTGGCGTTCCGGACATATAAGCATTAAGATTCAACTCAACTAGAAATAATAGTGTAAACGATCAAACAAAACCATAGAAACCGCCAACCTAAATCAGATCTAAATTCCCCATGAATACCCTTTGAAACCCCCCTAAAACCTAACTATAGATCTACTGACACATACTCAAAGAACACAACATCATATGAATAAGAACTTGCATAAAAGAGAGTATGACTATAGAAAAGGGTTTAGAGATCTTCTCTGGAAATCCAAAGCTTGATAAATATTCTTCATTTTACAAGTAAAGAATAGAGAATTGAAGAGAAAAGAGAGATCTAAAGAAGAACAAGAAGAGGACGACTTTTGGGGCGGTGAGAGGCGCAGGAGGCAGCCTTTTTTCGTGGGTGCCTTTTAGGGTTTCCTCTAAACTTGTATTTATAGGGCTTCATTAGGTCAAAAGGTAGAAATGTCCTTTCGTTGATTAATAAGTGATGGGCCAAGTTCTTGGGCTTCTAAGGGTTGCTGGAAGTCGGCGGCAAGAGGAAGGCAAGGTGTGGTTGTGCGCCCTAGTGGTCGGTGACAGACTCGAGAGGACTCCCGGGTGCAAGTCACCTTGGCCGGCGGTTTTAAATAGATCATTTTCAAAACCGCGATTTTAGGAGATGTCTTCACTCTTCGGGCGATAACTTCTGATCGGCTTCATGGGTTGCTTCGATTTTACTTCGACGTTAATCTTGACTCTTCTAGCTTTCAAATGACACCGAGAAGTTCCTCATGCCGAGATCGGGAAGACCTTGGCCGGATGTGAAAACATCTGAGGCACATAAACTGTTCTAAAACGGATTTTGGTTGACTTCTACTCCTTTTTGCATGAAAACTCATAATTCTTCCTTGAAGCTCAAATACTTGAAATATGTCTTGAAGTGTCCTTTAACTCTTGATTTCTCCATGGAAAACCTGATAAAAACATAGTAAAAGTGGGCGAAAATACGATGTTATCAACTCCCCCGGACTTACACTTTGCTTGTCCTCAAGCAAACAACAAAGCCAAGCTGGTGGAGAGATTTTGAAAAAGCGGGAACTCTCCTACTATCAGAGACCATGTCCTAAAAGATATCATGTGGACGTGTAAAGACAAAGACATCGCGTTAGAACATTCTCACTATAGACCCAAAACGTTCACTATCCTTATCCATCCATCTCAGACCTACAAGAGAACTCTAGAATCTCGTCAGTTAACCCTCTACATTTATGAAAAGTGGCGTGAGCATTCTCATTAGAGGGTGTCATTTGGGGTAGACTACGTTTGGTATGAAAGAGGCTTTTGGTGTTTAAGTGGTGGAGTTAAACTATTTAGGGTTACCGTATAGACTCGAATGTAGGATATGTTGCAAAACCGCAAGAGAGAATAGATCGGCATGAGGTCCACAATTTCCAACCACTTCTTCTTTTAAACACCTTCTTTTCCTTTACTTCTTTCTTACTTTCGGTTCCCCAAGACTTAGGTTTTTCCGAGGGGGGCCTTTCTTCTGTAATTGGCTTATCTCTCCTTAGGTTTCAATGTCTTTCCTTGGAACTATGCCAGTAGACTCTCTTCGTTGTAATGTTTCCTTTCCTTCCTTTTCTTTTCTTCTTTTTTTTTTTCTTTTTATTCTTCTTTTGTTTTTTTTATGGAAGGGGAAACAAAACTTCTAAACACCGAGTCAAACGAGCATACCTTTTGAATTGGTTCCAAAGAAGAATAAACTCTTAAGCCGTTTTGTTACAATCTCTTCTTTTACTTTCTTCTTCCGTCTTTGTGGCGGGAAACTGTGTTGTTCCTTTCTATCTAACGTTTGTGCACACATCTGCTAAATGAAAAAGGAAAAGAGAATGCATGAGGCTTGAAAAGACGATAGGGTTTAAGGGTAGGAACCACTAAAAGTGAGTGGCCATTAAAGATCAGAACAGAGTGGTAAAAAGGGATAAGAAGTCTTGAATGTAAATGATCGTTTCCCCGATCTAACACCCCTTCATGAGAAAGAATTAAGGTCAGGTTAATTCGTCCAAATAAAATAGAGTTAACGTCAGGTCAAACAGAGTCTCTGTAGTGAGACTTCAGTGGATAGATCTGGTACTAGGTTTCTAGGTATTGTCCGTCCTTGTGAGTCCTGCAAAACTTGTCACTTAGGGGCTAAGTTAGCACATTGTAATGGTCTTTTCATCATATAGTAGGTTCATTGTTCCCTACATCGTCCTTGCCCAATGATACCTTGAAAAGAAATAAATTCTGAAAATAAAAGCTTTTTGCTTTGTTAAAACTTATCGGTGTAAAAAGTAGAAAAATATCTCAAGTCAACAAAATAGAGAGTAGCATTAATAGTAACGAATTCATTAACCCCCCAGACTTACTTCACACCGTCCCCGTCGTGAGAATAAGCATAGGGATGAATCCATGAAACATGATAGTGCAAAATACACACTTATCAACTCCCCCAAACTTAGTCTTTGCTTGCCCTCAAGCAAACAATCAAGAACAAGCTGGAGGTGAGGTTTGGAAGCGGGGACTCAGAGCCAAAGCACCAGATAGACCAAATGAAATCAATGTCCAAGTTGAAAGTTCTAAGCTGCAAGATCAAATTCTACTTAAAAATGTTAGCCATGCCTCATCAATCAATCAATCCGACTCATATGCTCGACCTACACAAGTTTTCAAATCTACCAATCCCTTTAACATTCATTAGTTCTAGAACGTGAATCAACCAATGCATCATCAAAGAACTCATTTGGCTAAGGGAAAAGGTCAAGAGACAAAGATGGTCCCTTACAGAATAGGCTTCAGTAACAGGGGATCTATCAAAAAATGATTAAGCTTTAGTAGAATGCTAAAGGTAAGTCTCAAAAAATGAGATAAGATCCCATCTACCCAGAGTACATCAAATGAAGCTCTAATGGTAATCCCATCTCCAATCCTAATATAAGAACTTAACTCTACCCTTTGCCCTTTTTCTAATCATTCTTTTCTTTTCTCTTAACTCTAGGAGAAGCTTTCTCAA
Organism: Arabidopsis thaliana; assembly: GCF_000001735.4. Classification (NCBI taxonomy): domain Eukaryota; kingdom Viridiplantae; phylum Streptophyta; class Magnoliopsida; order Brassicales; family Brassicaceae; genus Arabidopsis; species Arabidopsis thaliana. The sequence continues at coordinate 12,339,264 of NC_003076.8, forward strand.
CACTTTGATACATCTAGCGGATTTGGATTTCTTTAACAACTAAGGTTCTTGTTTTAAACATTTTAAAACCAAGGGCTTTTGCCCATCTTCAATAGCTAACAAGAACTCTTTCTTTTCTTTACAAATCCCAAAACCTTTACTAGACTTTTTCTGCTTCTTTAGCTTACTTCACCTAGAGTCTTTTACCTTTTCTTATCAATGAATCAACCCCCCTTTTTTTTTTTTTTTTTAAACACATCGCAACCTAAAGTATAAGCGCCCACCTAGTCCTATCTAGTCTGAAAAATGCGAACTAGAACTACATGAGACACTATCTCTGTCGTTACGAACCTAACACTTTCTACCAAGCTTAATCGGAATAAGACCTCTCAAACACTCACAAGTGATATAGGGCTTGAAAGAAAGTCTAGGTTTGGGTTTGGGTTAACTGCTCTAATAAGGAGGGTCAGCTACTTGGATTAACAAGAGTGATCAAAATGAATAAGAAAATCCAAGTATTTTAGGGTATCCATGAGTTCAAATTTGATGCAGACATGATAATTAAAGATCAGATTCAGGTTCAAATTGATAGGGAATGGTATCAGATCATGACAGTGTGGTCGAGTAGAGCAATCTAGGCATGGTTCAGTTTTATTTCAAATTCATTGACTATGCAACAGACAACTAGCAACGAGGGCACTAAGTTTATCCGGTGAATCAAAATGCTCACAAGGCTATCTCATCATCATCCCCTATGCATATGCAACAATCCTAAATGAAACACTCTAGACTCGATCCTAAATGTGATGCAACTACATGAACACTCTTTTTTTTGTGAAATCATTTTCTAAAATTTTCCAAATTTTTTTGGTTTTTCTATGCCTTAGATGAATGCAGACTCAAAAATATACACAATGCAACACACACTTCCTGAGCCCTCCCCCAAACTTAAATCACACAGTCCACTGTGCGAATAAACTTGGAAGAGAGTACTCAGGACAAATCCAATCACAGAAACAAAAAAAAATGAAGAAACAAATCACAACAGATGGTATAATACAATGGTGAAGTGAGGCGCTTACCTCAGTCGAAGAATGAACGTAGTTGCTCGTCAATGGCTGCCTGTGATTGCTCCCAGGCCATAGACGAACCACCTTGTTCTGTATCAGCTCCAGCAGGTGGGTACTCGACCTCATCAACTCTCTGGCGGCCAGCACCGCTCTGAGGAAACTCGACCTCTCTCCTTCTGCTGCGGCCAGCACCGCGGTCGAGTGATCTCCTCGAGTGAATGAGGCGTGATCTGCTGCTAGATCGAGTTAGTGTAGCCTTCCTTCTTCTGTTGTGCTCCCGGGATTTGAATGACGAATGCCTACCCTGGACATGTGGGACTCTCTGCTCGCTAAGCTCAGGCCTGTGCGTAGGTGTGTCATTAAATCTTCTCGATGGCATCTCCAGAGGAGGCTGTACCTGTGGAATAGCAGTGGTGGAGGAAGAGCAACTCAGCTTATCTGTCAGAAGCTTGAAACACTTGGCGATCAGCTTGTCCTGCTTCTTGCACCACTTCTGCAATTTACTGTTATTCTTATAAGCTTTAGTCAAGCTCTTGCTCTGCCTCGCTGGAGGTACATGTTCACCCACGTGATACATGCTAGTGTCGAACGCCACTGCCCTATCTTCATCCATCCCATCCGAAGCAGCTTTTTCAAGAAGATCATCCTCATCCAATGGCGGAGCGTTCTCATAGTAGAGGCGTCCAACCTCAGGCCTAAAATCAATGTTATCTCCCTCTATTATCCGTGTAACCTCAAGGCTAGGGAGAAGGATGTTAGCTCTCTTGTCTGTAGAGTGCTCAAACTTGAATCTGTGGAAATCGTCAACCATTGCAAACTCCAAGAATTCGCAGTGACGTAGGTGCTCGATATCCATTGCTCGCGGCTCGAGTCCAGCAGAAATGATTGGGACTCCACAAACTATAAGAATCGGTGTCACAACGCCACCTATGCACAGAGCGCCTCGTGCTCTCTTGCGGTTATTGCTGACAGCCCAGCTCTTGTATCCACACACATGGATCAGAAGAAGTACAGAGAGAGGTGTGTCATTGATTTCACCCTGGAGGGACATACCATTCTTAGTTTGGCGAAGAGTTCCCTTGAGGGCCATTGCGATCATCTCCATATCAGAGTTAGTAACAGTCCCTGTGATATGTCAGGAGTAGAGTACATTGGCTATAGAACGCTGGCAGTACCTGATGACAGGGCTGCGTATCTGATTGCTCTTTGACCTGGAAGCATTCAACGGTACAGAGCTGCCAATGGTGATCCACAAGTCTTTCAACTCTTCTCTGTCATACTTGGGCTTAGATCCCCTTCCACTGGGGAAGCCAAACAATCCTTCCAAGCGCTTGATTGATAACCTATACTCATGACCATACACAGAGAATTGCAAGAATCCCAATCCTTCACAATCCAACTCATCAGAGGTCATACCTTGGTAAAGCTCTACTTGGAGCGTGGAGAGGAATTGTATTGTCTCATCTTCATACGCTACATACGGATAAGCCATCAGAGTGTCCAGATGACAACTCTGGTATAGGTGCTGAACATCTTCCAATAATCCGAGTTGTGCAAGTGAGGTCGAGCAAGGATACCTCGTGCTACATAACTCATTCAGCTTGAAAAGCCTAACATATTCCTCAGCAGGTAATACGTCGGGCTTGTGCAGAAGTTTGGTAGCTCTGCGAGTCTGTTCAGGCATGTACTCGTCTTCTAGATCTTCGTCTATAAGCTCATACCTCTCTGTCATCGCTCTTTTCCCTCGGGCTATCTCAGCTTTCCTTCTGAAGCTTTCATATTCTCTCTAGCCTTGAAGATGACGACTCTGTCTCATCCATGTTGTAGTCAGGATCAACAGAAGAACTGCCACTGTAATTGCTCATAATTCTCCTGTAGAGATTTAGAACTCAAAGCTCAAATGTCAATAGCTTAGTCTCAAAGATAGCAATGAAACCAAAATTGTTGTCAATAGGCAATGAAATAGATTGAATTGATCGAGTACAATTCTGTACTCGAGTAACCTAAGCTGTTCCTGAGCTCCCCTTAGACGAATTGGATCGAGTATCTTCTCAGAGGTCGAGTGGGAATGCTACAGTAGGTCGAGTGAATCGTGGAGGTAGAGTGAGTCGTGAAGCCTAGAGGTCGAGTAACTTCTCTGAAGTTGGAAGGCTCTGTTGAATTCAAGAACAAGAAGCCGAGTAGCTTTTGCAGGGATCGAGTGCTTTGTGGTGGTCGAGTGAACTGTTGAAATCGGCTAAGGCGGCGTCGGTCGAGTGCGGCTATGAGACTGGGAAACGAGGTCGAGTAGCTTCTTTTGAAAGAGACGGCGGTTGATGTGGATGAATTGGTCCGAGTATATCAAAGAAATCGAGTGAAGTGGTCTGGTCGGGTGACGGAGGGAATGAACTGGTGACGGCGGCGCGGAGGTCGAGTGGTTCTCGGAGGTCGAGTGAAATTGACAGGATCGAGTAGCTCTTTGGACGGCGATTCGTGGTGTAGAGAGATTAGAGTGTCGGTGGTGAAATGAAAAGAGATAGGTCGAGTGGATTTTGTGAAGTCGAGTGATTTTTCAAAATGAGTGGTGTAAGTTGAGTTTTAGATTCTCTCTCCAGCTTATCCTCAGCGCGTGGCCCACACTCTGTTGATCGACCAATGTACTCGAGTGCAAGGTCTCCAGGTGCAACAGAAGAATTTCAAAATTTTGTACTCCAACGGGCTGTACACTCGATCTTCAGGTCTTCTGTAGAGTAAAAGTTTTGAATTTTTACTCTATCTCCATATTGTTCCTTTGTTCCTGAGAACCACAAACATAACCAAGACAAATAAAAAATAACGAGAAAATAAAAAATTATTTACAGAGATAGTCATGGGACTTCCTCCCAAGTAAGCTTGTTTAAAGTCATTAGCTTGACTCCTTTACTCCTTTAATCATCAAGAAGTTCCTGGAGATGACCGATGTCACCTCTGGAAGGATTTGGCCTGCTAAGTATTTCTTGAGCCTTTGACCATTTACTGTAAAGTCTCCACTCTTACCAGCTAGAGTGACTGCTCCATAAGGACGGACCTCAGTGATGCAGAAGGGGCCAGACCATCTGGATTTAAGTTTTCCTGGAAAGAGTTTCAAGCGAGAGTTGAATAGCAGCACCTGATCACCAATCTGGAAATCCTTAGTGATGATCTTCTTGTCATGGAAAAGCTTGGTTCTCTCCTTGTAGATTTTAGAACTCTCATAAGCTTCTAGACGGATATCATCGAGGTCACTAAGTTGGATCAATCGCTTCTCCTTAGCAGTTTTTATGTCAAAGTTCAGAAGTTTTATCGCCCACATTGCTTTGTACTCGAGCTCAACGGGTAGATGACATGATTTTCCATAGAGAAGATTGAAAGGAGTTGTACCAATGGGGGTCTTGAAGGCTGTCCTGTAAGCCCATAATGCATCATCTAGCTTTGTAGACCAGTCTTTCCTTGTAATCCCAACAGTCTTTTCCAGAATTGTTTTTATCTCCCTATTGGAGATCTCAACCTGCCCGCTTGTCTGTGGATGATAAGGAGTGGCGAGCTTGTGCTTTACTCCATGCTTCTTCAAGAGGTTCTCAAAAACCTTGTTGATGAAATGCTTCCCGCCATCACTGATTACTACCCAGGGAACTCCAAATCTTGGGAAGATTATGGTCTTGAACAGCTTCAGCACAACTTTTGCATCTAGGTAGGACTAGCAATAGCTTCGACCCACTTTGATACATAGTCTACGGCGACCAGTATATATTTATTACCGTATGAAGATGGGAATGGACCCATAAAATCAATCCCCCATACATCAAAGATCTCAACTTCCAAGATTGGATTCTGAGGCATCTCATTTCTTCTGCTGATGTTGCCTTTTCTCTTGCATGAATCACACTTTGAAACAAACTCCTGAGCGTCCTTAAACATTGTTGGCCACCAAAAGCCTGCTTGAAGAAATTTGGATACTGTCTTGAACGTCGCGAAGTGACCACCATATGCTGAGCCATGGCAATGCAGCATGATACCTTCCACTTCATCTTCTGAGACACATCTCCTGTAGATCTTATCTTTACAGAGAGTGTAAAGATAAGGCTCATCCCAGTAGTAATGGTGTATGTCTCTGAAAAACTTCTTCCTTTCATAACTTGTCAGGTTGGGAGGCTCTACTCCGCACGCCAAGTAATTGACGTGATCAGCATACCGTGGAGATTCTCCTTCAACAACATTCAGTTGGTGGAACTCTTTCCCACTGTAGCTCCTTCCGAAGAACTCTACAACCATGAGCTGCTCTTCTGGCATTGAATCGTCTATTGGAAGGGGTTCTTCAATTCTCATCCTTGACAGATGGTCAGTTGCACCATTTTCAATGCCTTTCTTATCTACTATCTCCATGTCAAACTCTTGCAATAAAAGTATCCATCTCAACAGTCGTGGTTTAGTATCCTTCTTGGCATACAGATACCTCAAAACTGCATGGTCTGTATAGACAGTTACCTTTGATCCAACCAAATAGATTCTGAACTTCTCAAATGCGAATACAACAGCTAGAAGCTCCTTCTCAGTTGTTGCATATCTTCCCTGAGCGTCATCCAACGTTCGGCTGGCGTAATATATGACATGAAGCTTCTTGTCTATTTTCTGGCCTAAAACAGCAACTACTGCGTAATCTGATGCATCACACATGATCTCAAATGGATAGTCCCAATTAGGCGCTCGAACAACCGGAGCAGATACCAAAGCATCCTTGATGGTTTGAAAGGATTTGAGGCAGTCTTCATCGAATTCAAATTCGGTTTCCTTGCACAATAGTCTGGTTAACGGCCGGGCTATCTTGGAGAAGTCTTTAATGAATCCTCTGTAGAACCCAGCATGACCTAGGAAACTTCTCATGTCCTTCACCATTTTTGGTGGCTGCAACTGCATCATCAGTTCAACTTTTCCTTTGTCAACCTCTATACCCTTCTCTGATATCTTGTGACCCAGCACTATGCCTTCCTTCACCATGAAATGATACTTTTCCCAATTGAGAACAAGATTCGTCTCTTCGCACCTGGTCAATACCCTACCAAGATTCAACAAACATGAGGAGAAAGAGGGGCCATAGACCGAAAAATTGTCCATGAAAACCTCCACCATCTCCTCGATTAAGTCTGAAAATATAGAGGTCATACACCTCTGAAATGTTGCAGGAGCATTGCATAAACCAAATGGCATTCTCTTATAAGCAAAAGTTCCATAAGGACATGTGAAAGTGGTTTTTTCTTGATCATTAGGGTGAATTGGTATTTGAAAGAAACCACTGTATCCATCAAAAAAGCAATTGTATGGATGATTAGCTAAACATTCGAGCATTTGGTCAATGAATGGTAAAGGAAAATGATCTTTCCTAGATGCAACATTCAACTTCCTATAATCAATGCACATTCTATGACCAGTTATAGTTCTAATAGGGATCAGTTCATCCTTTTCATTTTTAACAACAGTCATTCCACCCTTTTTAGGGACGCAATGCACTGGAGAAACCCAAGTACTATCAAAGATAGGGTAAATGACACCAGCATCAAGCAGTTTCAAAATTTCTTTTTTTACTACTTCTTTCAAATTGGGATTTAACCTCCTCTGTGGTTCAATGCTTGAATAGGATTCGTTTTCAAGATGGATCCTATGGTTGCATAAACTAGGTGAAATTCCCTTAATGTCGGATAATGAATAACCAATCGCTCTCCTATACTTTCTAAGGTCAGATAATAGCAGGCTCACTTCATCACTATTTAACTCAGCATTAATGATCACATGGTAAGTAGAGTTTGTACCAAGGAATGCGTACCTTAGACCTTTAGGAAGTGGTTTGAGATCAACCTTCAGTGCCTTAAGTTCAGACCAGTCATCTGAAGTTGGAATGATCGGCTCCCCATATTCGTTGGCAGACAAGGTCGTGTACGTCCTCGAGAGTGCAGGTTGAACTCGAGTTGACCCTTCTTCGCTCATTACCATTACCTCCGTTGCTGGTCCATTCAATTCCTCAAAAGGTTCTGATTCTTCCATCGCTTTATGGGAGTCTATCAGCTTCTGGTATCCCAATGTTTCCAAATGCAGAAACCCATCTTCACCACTTTTGGTTAAAGCACTGTTAAGATGATCTTCTTCTGCCAGCTCTTCCAGTAATTCATCGGCTAACTGATCCATTTCTTCGATCCAAAAGAGTTGCCCTTCTATGGTAGGTTTCTTCATCGCGTCTTTGACATCAAAGGTCATCCTAAAGTCTTTGCCAAGGTTTAGATTAATTTTCCCTTTCTTGACATCAATCATAGCTCCTGCAGTGGCTAAGAAAGGTCTCCCTAGAATCAAAGGGTCCTTAGGCTCTTCATCCATCTCCAGGACTACAAAGTAAGTTGGTATCTCCACAGCACCGATCCTGATTGGGAGGTTTTCGAGCAAACCATGAGGGATCCTTACTGATCTATCAGCTAGGATGAGGGATATACTGCAGGACTTGTATTGAGTGAACCCCAATCTTTTGGCGACATAGAGCGGCATGAGACTGACTGATGCTCCTAAATCGCATAGGCATCTATTGAAAGCCAATGGACCTAAAGAGCATGGTAGAGTGAATGAACCAGGATCACTAAGCTTCTTAGGAATGATATTCTTCTGTATGATAGCACTGCATTCATGACTCAATACCACCATCCCTTGCACTTCTTGAATTCTCTCCACGATCAAGTCTTTCAAAAACTTGTGAGAGTCTAGGATTAGCGCTAGAGCGTCAACAAGATGTATCCGCAACTCAACCTCCTTAATATTCTTGGCAAACATAGCTCTATATTTATCTGTCAACGCTTTCTTGTGACGGCCAAGAAATGGAAGCTGCGGTTTGTAGGGAGGAGGGACAAAGACCTTTTCTTTGTTTTTAACAGCAACTGGTTTTGGAGAAGTTGGTGATGCTGCTGGGACGATAGGTCGAGTTGCAGGTCGAGTAACGTTGTCGAGTGGCAGATCGAGTGGTCGCTCGAGTGACAGGTCGAGTGGTTGCTCGAGTGACTGGTCGAGTGGTTGCTCGAGTGGTTTGTCAGCTTGATCTTTCTCGAGACTTAAATCCTCCCCATCTTGATCTTCACTGTCCTTAGTGACCGTCTTTGGTTCCTCCCTAGTTGGAAGTGCTTTTCCACTACGCAGTGCGATAGCATGAGTATATTCTTTTGGATTCTGAACTGCTTTGCCTGGTAGTTGGCTTGTCTGTTTTGGAGCTGAAGAAGATGCAGAATGTCCCTCTAAGTATCGGACTTTGGTATTCAGTGTTTCCATCTTGACATTGAGATCATTGTAGCTACAGTCCAACTTATTATGTAACTCAGATATCTTCTTTGCCATCTCCATGGAGCTAGAGGCTTGCCCGTGAAGCAGCTGTTGTAGCATTTGTTTCATATCAGCCTAAGGAGCAGCAGGACCTTGGTTTTGCTGATGTGCAAACCTAGATGGTGGTGGTTGCTGGTAGTTCCCCTGAAATTGGTGCTTAGGAACGAAACCTTGGTTGTAGGGAACAAAAGGTTTGTTCTGACCTTGTTGTTGCTGCGGAGGATACACCTGATCCTGAGGATTAGCAACGTTGGTGCTGCGGTAGGAGAGGTTGGGATTGTTGGCTTTGAAGTTGTTGTATCCTTTGTAGCCACCCTGATTGTTGTTGATGTAGCTGACTTCTTCCAACTGGTTACCCTCCCCATCTTGGACTTGATACTGCTCGTCATCAACAAGGAAGTGCACATGCTTCTGCTGGCTAAGAAGAATCATGTCCAGCTTGTCATTCAGCGCTTTGATATCCTTCCTGTGTTTGTCATCAGAGTCAGCTGTTCCTCTGACGGTCCTATCTCAGTCCTCGTTGTAATTGCCATCTGATTGAGCAAGGTTCTCAACCAATTCCCAGCCTTCTTCAACATCCTTGTTCTGGAAATTCCCATTGCTGGCGGTATTCAGAAGCATTCTGATGCGTGGTAGGACTCCTCTGTAAAGAGTGCTGAGCAGAGAGGCTTTAGTAAAGCCATGATGAGGGCATTGGTTGGTGTAACCCTTGAAACGCTCCCATGCTTCACAGAAGCTTTCACCAGTCTTCTGTGAGAAACCAGAAATCTCATTTCTGAGTCTTGCAGTTCTGGCATTGGAGAAGAACTTTGATAGAAAAGCCTTCTTGCAATCATCCTAGGTTGTGATTGAGTCATGGGGCAGATTCTTCTCCCAGATGTGTGCTTTGTCGCCCAAGGAGAATGGGAACAAACGGAGCTTGAATCCGTCTACACTGACACCATTGATCTTTGTTAGGTTGCAGAGCCTATCGAATTCATCAAGGTGGTCGAGTGGATCCTCCATTGGCAGACCATGGAATTTGTTCCCCTGAATCATCGACATGAGACCACTCTTAATCTCGAAGTTGTTGTTCTGGATAGCAGGAGGTGCAATTCCCTTCTTCTGACGGTGATCACGTGGTGCATCTCAAGCAACAATCAAGATGTGATCAGAAGTCACTAAGTCAAGCCAAGCAATAACAGGTTTTGGTGCGTTCTAACAGTCCTAAGTGAACATGCAGAAAACAGATTATCAAGCAGAAACAAATAAACACTCGACCAACACAACTCGTTGCAGAGCACTGGGTGTGGTCGAGTGACAGGTCGAGTAACAGAAAAATAATGTAACAGGGATACTCGACTGCACAGTCTGTTGCCAAACAACTGGGTGGTCGAGTATCAGGTCGAGTAACAGTAAAGAATTGCAGAAACTAAGCAACAGATGACAGGATGCAGTACACAGCAGTAGAGTAAACAATAAAATCAATCAGATAAAGAATTTCTAAGGATGGGGTAATTGAGTAGTTTCGTTTCCTCAGTTTACAGGTGATTGACATGTTCAATAAATTAACCCTAGACAACAACTTCATTAACCAAATCTAAGTGCCACCGCAACAGAGACTCTCAAGCTAACCTAGTCCCAGACTCAATCACCATTGACGAGAGCTAACCTAACAGGCATTACAAATCAACAAGTTAAAGCCAAAACGCTCCCTGCAACCAATACCTTGGTACAGGGTCACGAATCTCTGGAATTAGTGGTTCAGACATTTCATCGAACACCTTTTGGGCGCGGAAATATCTGGGCTCAAATTCCAGTTGATTAGAAAGCAATAGGCATTAAGAACAACTAATCCAGAAGGGATCTATCAACCAATACTCAATCACCTAGCATACTGAGAATTCTACACTACTCTAACCCATCCTCAGAAACCTATTCACTACTCAGACATCATAACAGAAAGCATAAACGTTGAACAAATTGAAAACATGATAACAACAATGTAACAGCAGGATGATAACAGAATGAACAACAGTAAACGAAATCAAGAACAGAAACTGAATACTGAATACTGAATAGATAAAGAGAAATTCGGATTACAAAAAGTCTAGAACACAAGGTCTGCGGAAATAAAACTAGATAAAAAACTTCTTGTCTGCGAAAATGTGAAGTACATGCTACTTATAGCCAAATATCCCGAAACTCTAATACTCAAAACGACGAAGTATTGGGACGGGTTAAGAACTGTACTCGACCCACGTGGTCGAGTGAGAGGTCGAGTGAATAGCTGGAGTCTTCTTTTCTTCCTTTTGCTCGAGTGTCTGGTTGAGTGCGGAATGAAGAAGGCTCTGAAGCTTGTCATCGAGTATGCAGTCGAGTGGTGGTGATGGTGATACTCGACATCCAGGTAGAGTGATAAGGTCGAGTAGAGGTCTGGCAATGGGATGAAGTCACTCGGCCTGGGGGTCGAGTGATGTGATCGAGTGGTGTCAGAAGATACTCGACTTCCAGGTTGAGTGACGAGGTCGAGTGGTGGTCTGATGATGGAGGTGAAGACACTCGACCTCATGGTCGAGTGATGTGATCGAGTGATGGTCTGGTGATGGAGATGAGGGCACTCGACCTCGTGGTCGAGTGGTGAAGTGAAGTGGTGATGTCCTCTGCTCGACCAGGGGGTCGAGTGGTCTCTTGAGATCTTGAAGCTCCTACTCGACCTCTTGGTCGAGTGGTTTGTCATGATCAGGTCCTCTTCTTCCAGATAGCTCGTCAACAGCTCCAAATCACCTGAAATCAACGCAAATATGCAATATGCATGCAAAACTATCCTAAACATGCAAAGTTATGACAAATGATGTGAAATGGTATAAAACAGTGATGATATGATGCTAAAATAATGACAAATAGATGCTCAAAACATGCAAAATACACACTTATTAGATAGATTAAGAACAATGTCACCTTGGTGGTGGTGACTAACCAGATGGTCTTTCTCCTTGCTTAACATCGGCCTTACTTGGCTTAGTCTGGTCAAATTCCATGATATTAATCTCCATTCGCATCTTCCTTAAAACAAAAACCTAAAACCACCAATTGCTTTAACAAAACAAAATAAATAAAAACATACCTAAGATAGAATTGATCTTGTTGTTGTCAATACGGCCACGAATAAGATCAAATTCGTGGTGACGGATGGCGTGAATACATTATAGGGCTGTTGCGTTGTGATATGTCTATAATTTGCATGATTTAGGCATTCCCTGCACCACTTTGTCATTGTTTCATCCACGTTTCATCTCATTAGGAGTTGTTTTAGTGTGTTTTGCATACTTAGGACGATTTTGCATTAGGATTGTATGTGCATTGCATATATGGTTGTTTTTAGGTACTTTTGATGCTTTTGGAGTTCAAACAGAGGAGAAACAGAACATAAAGTCCGAATGCCCAATGACGCCTGCAACAAAAGTACTCTATTGCAGCCTCGGAGTCCTGCCAGGGCAAATCACTCTATCGCAACCCCGGAGAAGCTAGCAGCTCAGTTTCACTCAATCGCGAAGCCGTAGGAATCACCCCATCAGAACCACACGATCACCACTCGATCACCAGGAGGCTTATCCGCTCGTTCTGCACTCAACCAGACAAGCTGAGAACGAAGAAGAGAAGAGAAGCCAAAGCAACCACTCGATCACCACCTCATGACATCCACTCGATCGCACTCTATCGTAGGGTCGCTGGACCATTCAATATCGTTTTCCCTGCATACCACTCGATCGCAAGGCGGAGTCCCTTAAGCCCAGTTTGATCAATGACGCACTCTATCACATGGAAGCTCATTTCAGCCCATCAGATGCCAATGTCACATTCGATCGCAGGGTCATGACGTGAAGATTTGCTATATATCTAGTTTCCTTATTTGTTTCATTTTCCCTTATATAAGTAGCCTCTTAGGGTTTTCCTAGGAAATTCCGTTTTTCATCCACTTTTACATTTTGCAACTTTCATAGTCGCAGTGTTTCTCATGCGACTTTGTATTTTCACTTTCAAGTATTTGATATTTAGTTTTCGTTTAAGTCTTTCATCATTTCTGTTATCATATTTTCAATCGTTGCTTTAATATTGTCTTTGATTATGTCTGAGTAGTGAACCGTATTTCTGAGGATGGGATAGATTAGTTGTGGTTTACTTGGTCGTTTTAGGTGGTTGAGTTTAGAATACTAGAATCCCTTCTAGATTAGTTGCGCTTATTGCTTGTTTCACTGGCTAATGTGGAATATGAATCCAGACGTCCAGCACTTAGAAGGCGTTTAATGGACGTTGGATCTATTAATTCCAGAGATATCTGCGTCTACCCCAAGGGATTGGCTGTAGAGAGGGTATTGGCTTTAACAAGTTGATTCGATATTGCCTGCTTAGTTAGAGATCGCTAATGGGAATTAGGTTAGTGTCTAGCTTTTCTTGAAGATTTCTATCACGGGAGTGAATTAATCTGTTGTTGAATTTGTTTGTCTAGGGATAGCTTCTATGAAGTTTTTTCAACCGCCTGAATAGATTAAGGAGACCACACTATTCGATTACCCCATCCTTAGGAATCGTTTACCTATTTGACTGCCTGTCATCATTTCTGCTTTGTTATTCACCGGCCTGTTATTGCCATTTCTGCTTTTAGTTTCATTTCATTTCTGTTATTGCATACTAGGACTGTTAAAACCAACCAACTCTCTGCTTGGCTTGACTTAGAGCTTTCTAATCATATCTCATCTGTTTGCATCACACCAGATTGGATTGACAACCTAAAATACTACAACGATAGGATAGTGTTTTAGGATTAATTGAGTAAAAATCCTACTATCAATTTGGCGCCGTTGCCAGTTTGGTGTTTTTTTGCTATATTTGAGATCCTTGGAAACGTTAAGATCAAGTTCGTTTTTGTTACACAAGTTACTAACATTGTGCCTTTTATGTCTTTTTGTTTCAGGTACCTTGCAACCTGCTTTACAGACGCATCTCTGATTCGTCTGTTATAGCCAGGCTGCTATCTGTTGCATGCATACACGGTCACAAGGAAATCAGAACCTCCTATTCAACGATAACATCGATCGTATTGCTCGCCAACTGACAAAACAGACAAGACAACGACACAATGGCTAACTTTGTAGATGAGCAAGAGCAACCTACCAACATTGGTGTTGTTGACATTCCACACAACCACAACCAGCATCATGGAATTGTTCCACCTCCAGTATAGAATTACAACTTTGAGTTCAAAACCGGTCTCAATGCAATGGTTCATGGGAACAAGTTTTATGGCCTGCCAATGGAGGATCCGCTCAATCATCTTGACGAATTTGAAAGGCTCTGTGGCCTAACTAAAATCAATGGAGTTAGTGAAAATGGTTTCAAGTTTTGCTTGTTTCCATTCTCACTTGGAGATAAAGCCCATCTTGGGGAAAAGACGCTAACCCAGAATTCAATCACGACCTGGGATGACTGCAAAAAGGCCTTCTTGGCAAAATTCTTCTCCAAGTCGAGAACTGTAAGACTATGGAATGAGATATCCGAATTCACCACTACAAGAAATATGGGTATTATTAACACACCGAAAACGCTATAATATCCGGATTCATAAATGCTGTGTTTGCCGGAGCTATCTTAGGGTGGTGACCTACAATAGCGCTTTTTAGACATGCTATTAAAAATACACATATAATAGCGAATTGTGTTTATTATTGAAATACTTATAGTAGCACAAAATTTCGCTATTTATTACTAATATATAGCAATTAGGTTTTGCTATTTTATATTATTTAATAGCAAATTGTTATCATTATAATATTTTCTTTTGTGACAACTGATTTTTGTTATAATGTATTAATCTGTAGCGTAATAATTTTAATATAATCTTGAATTACGTAGCTCCATTATTTGGCTAAGTTCTCTATATACAATTTATTATTATTCAGCTCATTATGCTACATATTTTCTGATTTCAATTGCTGGGATTCAATTGCTGTTATATATTCAAAACACTTAAATAACTAAGATAGAAGTCATTATCATAAATATCATCAAACCATTACAACAAGTATCAAACATGTCATCAGTGATCCATAGTCAAGTATCAAATTCTCATTACAAAAGCTAGAATAAACCCAACATGAATATATAAATTAAAGTACAAAATGCTTCTTACTTCAACTTAGACAAGCACCACTTTGTCAACAGGCCATGCTACAGTGGTACCCAATGCATCTTCCATGCACTCAACAGCATCAGAAGGCCTCCAGACCTCTGCGTCATTTTCCCTGACTACATCCACCCAAACGCGAACTCCATTTGGTCCTAGAGGCTTATAGTGTACTTTCATGTCAGGATCATTTGAAGACCAACGTCCTTCAGCCACAACCCTCTTCAGTCCTGTAATATCCATCAACATACACTTCTGATTTTCCTTCCCAACCACTTCTATAGGAATGCTTCTCTGTTTGACAAAAGAAACTTGTCATAAATTAAACAATCAAAACTACAGAACTTAATGCATCCATTATAAGAAAAAGTTAATTACCTGAGACTTCTGAGTGTGTGTCTGTGAAGAGGATTGTGAGTTGACCTTTGTTTTCTTAACAGGAGCTGGCGGTGTTGATGTAGACTGTTGATGCAGGGAGACTGAACCATCTGGCGTCTCAATGTTTAATCCGTAGAAAATAACTCTGTTGACAGGCCATGCCACAAAAGACTTTAAACAATCATCTAGTGTTGACAGATCTAGAGTTGGCCTCCACAGAAAGGTTTCAGGTTCTAACACTTGGTCGATGAAAATCTTAACAGCTCTCTGTCCTATGGGAAGTCCATTAACCAGTGCGTGTCTATCTTTTGTTTGCCAACGACCTTCTGCTACAATTTCTTCATCATCTTTACACTAGTCTAGTAGTCTGCATTTGTTGACAGAATCTGTACTTGGACTCTGAAAAGGAATGAAACATATAAGAATGATTGGTATTAATTTTATTGCCTATGATATAATCAAATCTCTAACCTTAGGAACACTGTCGTCTGCAGTCATCTCATCATCTAAGACAATAGTACAATTTTGAGACCAGGCAATCACTGTTTCAACTGCTTCTCCAATAGTAAACATCTTTGGTACAGGTCTCCAAAGGGATGCTTCTGGTTTAAAGGCAGTTTCAACCAACACCTTATACGCTCCAGGTCCTAAAGGAGTATTGTCTAGGTAGTCATTACGATCTGAAGACAGGAGAATTCCCTCAGCGACAATGTCATCACCACCAGCCCAATCATGCAACACACACCTAGGTTTTGATCTATTTTTCACACTCTACAAAATGAATATCATTTCAGTAAACAAGTTAATCCATTTTTCCTTAGTTACTATCAAATGACTAGAGTAATATATACTTACCACTAGGGCAGAGTTTTCACCAATTTCTGGTTCAGTATGTCTCTGTCAATTCAAAGCCAACACCCCAAATACAATTAGTGTAAGGTACATAATACAATAACTTGACAAAACATAAGCAATTATTACCTGATTATTTAATTTTGCAAGTGCTTCTTGCAAGTCTTGAACCTGTTTCTGCAATTGGTATTGATTTTTTTGCATTTCAGCCATATGCTTGTTCTTGACTTGGAAACAAGCTAGTTTACTCATACTCATCCCTCTGCCCATAGCTCACAGTCTGCCTGGCTTGTCAGGTCCTAACACTTGTGTCAGGAGATCTTCTTTTGGATTTGTTGATGTCGATGAAGGATCTCCAGACGCAACGAGCTCATTTGCCTTCCTCTGCATATATGTAAGATGAAAACATATGTAAAAACAAGATAATGAATTACATTGTAGTATTTACAGTTAGAGTACATACAATTGTTTCAGCTGCCAGTGTATTGACTGCAGTACCATCCTTTTTGGTCCGTGATTTGACCCACAGTTTGAGCCTTGTTACTTCAAATGGCTCTGAACTTTCTTGTTTCTAAGTCAAAACAGGAAAAAATTATATCATACTTAATTAACAAATCAAAACGCATGTGAGGAATCACGTCTGCAAGTCTGAATTTACCAGTTCCTCAGCTAATCTAACCATTTCTTTACGGCTGCAAGTGTGAGGAATCTGACTACGTCTTCTCTCCTTGTATTGTTCACTCAAAACCTAAATAATGACTAATTAGTGTACAATCTGAATAGAGATATGTTTAAATTGTTAAGAAAGCAAATACCTGAAATTCTGGACTAGTTTTGAGCTTCACAAATTTACGCCATTCAGCAATAGAAATATTCTTTGGTCTCAGCTTCATCCTCTCTGCGTTATTAGCAGCATTATTCACATCACGGACCAATCTTGATTTATAGGATCTCCACAAACATCCCATATTCTTGATAACAGCGCCTTCTCATATTCTCCATCAAGTTCAAACCTTACCTACATTCAAAAGAAGAAGACAGTAAATTAACCAAAATAAGAGACACCATACAAATTAAAGAAACATTCACCTGAACTGATTTCCACAGGACAGTCCTGCGCTCTTCACCAATCTTCCTCCAGTCCTCAATTGTAACTGGAACATGTTCCCTTACCAAAGAACCTATGTATGATGATAGCTTCACTGATCCTGGTCCACATGGTTCTCCAAGGTCAGTGAAGTCAACTCGTATTCTAGAATTAGGATCCTTGGCGATGTCTTTCATCTTTGTTGGTCCTCTGCGTCTTTTCGGCTGTTGTTGTACTAGATCTGCAGCCTGGCTAGTCTGGGTTTCTCCCTCTGGTTCATCCTCTTCTTCAACCAAATGCTCCTGACCATCAACAATATTAGCACTAGATTGAGGGATCGCAGGCTCACCACCATCATTTGACTCCATTGGCTTGTCCTGCTGATCTGTTTCCATCGTCTCCACAGGTGGTTCAATTGTACCCAAGTACTCTGGCTCGACATCTTTTGCCGTCTTCTTCCTCTTCCTTGTATCTTGTTTGGGACGACCCATTTTCACTCACCTGAAAGCGCAATAAAACATGAATAACCAAGAAGGCAGCCATTAGTCAGAGTCATTAGTCAGTTAAATAACAGACCATATGAAGACTCAGCCAAGCAATATCAATTTTCCAATAGCAAAATATGGTATCATAACCGAAATAGTAAACAATGGCTGAATATGATATAAGGAATTAGAACACTTGGAAACACAGATCACACATAAATGCCTTCACTATCACTTCGGGCATTCTGAGATTCATCATTCTGGTCTTCTATAGTCATATCAACAACTGATGGCAATGGCCCAACATCACCAAGCTCTTCTCCCTCCTCATTGTATCTTCTAGACGAACCTCTCATAACAACAAACTAGTTAGATGAGTCATCTTCCCTTGAATAAAAAATTTGTTTCGCTTGAGAAGCTAATATGAATGGATCTCTGGCAAATGAAACTTGACTCTGAAACAAGTTGACTAGAGTAAACCCATCTTCTACCTTAACTCCATTGCCTCTAACTGCCCATTGACATCTAAAAATTGGGACATAGAATATATTGTAATCTAGGAGAATGATGTCTGTGACTCTCCCGTAATATGTAACCCAATCAGCTACTTGTGAAGTGTCTTTCACGCTAGAACGACACATAGCTGTTGCCTCATAAAACACTCCACTATTCTGACTAAGCCTATCAACCTTATCCGTGTGAAACCTAAGGCCATTCACAATGTAACCACTGTAAGACCTTGCAATGTTCCTTGGACCATATGCCAACCATTTTAATACATCTTCATGCTCTGTCGAGTCAAGACTTATCTAATATACAGCAAACAACAAGTTAGTTAGTCTACTATGAATATGGAATTATATAATATACAGCAGACAGCAATGTACCTGTTTTTTCAACCAATCTGCAAAATTATGAGTATGAGTACTCCATAACACACTTGCATCACGTCTGCACCTGACATTAGAGTTTTGTAGGAACTCTAGATGCATGCTGTAAAGAAAAAGATTAATTACAAGTTGAATGCATAATACAAATAAGTAGATAAAGTACAAGTTGAGGATAACATACTCGACATAAGGATCAAACATTGCAGTATTTTGAATAACAGCAAGATGGGCTATTTTCTTCTCACTGTCAGTTAGAATCAATGAGGTACCTGCAGATATTGGACGACCCTCTAAGATTGAGTTATTCTCATACTCGATGTTCCTCACTTTTTTTTCTTCAACACTTGTACTCTTCCTCAAGAAAGCACGGCAAAACTCCATACACTCGTCTGCTAGATATGACTCAGCTATGCAACCCTCAGGTCTGGCAGGATTCCTTACATAATCTTTCATAACTTTCATGTACCTGCAAGCCATGTAAAGCAGTCAGACTATCAAATTGTTTTAGACACTTAAGCTAATTTATTGTATAATGTGAAACCTTACCTCTCAAAAGGATACATCCATTTAAAATGGACTGGGCCACCTAATCTTGCTTCTCTTCCAAGATGGACACACAAGTGCACCATGATATCAAAAAAGCTAGGCGGAAAGAATCTCTCAAACATACACAGAGTTTCAACAATTTCAGTTTCCAAAACTGTAATCTGCTCCATATCAATAACCCTTTGACATAATTTATTGAAGAAAGCGCTTAAACGTATAATGGCAATCCTTGGACCCTTAGGCAGTAGACCTCTAACCGCTACTTGAAGTAGTTGTTGCATGAGCACATGATAATCATGTGATTTGAGACCCATCACTTTACACTCTGCCAATGAAATGCAAGTTGATATGTTAGAGCAGTAGCCATCCGGCCCTTTAAAGTCATAAAGCCGCTTGCAGAAGACTTTCTTCTCTTGCTTTGACAAAGACCAAGGAGCCGGCGGAAGGTATATTCTTTTTCCTCTTTCTGTAGGATGCAAACCTTTCCTAATGCCTAGCAGTTGTAGATCTTTGCGAGTTTTTAAACCATCCTTTGATTTCCCACAATGCAACAATGTGGCAACAATGCTTGCACACACATTTCTCTCTACGTGCATCACATCTAAGTTGTGTCTAACTGGCAGTTCCTAGTAAAATACAATGATAGACAATGGATATTAGTTTATAGTAAACATACTTAATTGCTAAGGTGTAATAATTTTATTGAAAAGAGTATACAAACATACCTCCCAATAAGGTAACTTGAAAAATATTGATCTTCTCTTCCATCTAGACAACTCCTCTTCGTCTAGTTCTACTTCTTCCTCTTCATCTGATTCACTGTCTTCACTCTCGCTAATTGATGATGTCTCAATTACAGAACCAGTCCTAACTCTCTTCTTCCCTTTCTCTTTCATATTCCCAAAATCATTTTTGAAATTTCTAAGCATGATAGAGATATTACGACCAGTTAAGATCCTTCCTTTTCTCCCATGTTCAGCCTTTCCATCAAACCATGATTTCTTACTCTGATAGCTGTGATTTGATGGTAAACCCTTGCGATGACTCATATATACATGTTTTCTGCAGTTAGGCAGCCACATACTGTCAGTGTTCTTCCCACATAAAGGACAACCCATCTTACCTTTTACGTTGCATCCAGCTAGATTTCCATAAGCAGGAAAATCACTGATAGTCCACAGAAGCATTGCTTTAAGGTTGAAAGTACTCTTACTGAAGGCATCATAGGTCACTTCTCCTTCATTCCACAAATGGATTAGATCCTCTATCAACGGTTATAAGTAAACATCAATACTATTACCAGGTTGTTGCGGCCCAGGAATCAACAAGGTTAGCATTATGTTTTCCTTCTTCATACAAAGATCTGGAGCCATATTATAATTCACTAACAACACTGGCCAACAACTGTACGTACTGTTCTTCATATTGAAAGGATTGAATCCATCAGTAGAAAGACCAAGACGGATGTTCCTTTCCTCAGGAGCAAAAGCAGGGTATTTCGCATTAACCTGCTCCCAAGTCACAGAATCTACTGGGTACCGCAGCTTTCCATCGCTGCTCTTGTTAGTGGAATGCCACCTTAGTTCCTTGGCCTGTACCTCAGACCTAAACATCCTCTTCAGGCGTGGAATAATGGGAAAGTATCTTAGAACTTTCTGTGGCACACCTCTCTTTATCTGACCAGTGTGCATGTTCTGTTTCCATCCCGAAGCTTTGCATTTCGGACATGCATCAAGCTTCTTGAACTTCTTCCTGAATAGACAACAGTCATTAATACAAGCATGAATCTTTTCATACCCCATATCAAACGACTTAAGAAATTTCTTCACATCATACATTGATGTATGTAAAACGTTGTCAGCAGGCAACATTTTTGGCAAAGTCTCCAGCAGATCATTGAAGCTTTTATCTGACCATCCATTCTGAGTCTTTATTCTATACAATGAAACAATGGCTGAAAGCTTGCTATGGTTTGCACAACTAGGATATAAAGGAGTTTCAGCATCTGCTAGCTTCGCTAGAAACTCATCTTCTTTCTTATCCTCAGCCTCACCCTCTACATCATCAGCCAACTCATCATCTAAACATTCAGCAGCTCTATACAACTCTAAAATCTCTTCATTGCACTCATTAACAGTGTTGTCTTCTGCATCCCCTGAAATAATTTCCCCATGATGATACCAATCCATTCTTTTCTTGTAAGCCTCATCCATTCCCTTTCTTACTAGATGATCTACTACTACACTGCCTAAATGACGATCTACATTTCGACAATCAGAACATGGACATATAACCATGTCACTGCCGCCTACAGCAGCAGAAACCAATTGAACAAAATTCCAAGCCCCAATCTCATACGCAGGATCCGTTCTTTAGTACATGTCAATTGAAAGAGACCAACTACATCAGATAAAAACCAGAAAATAAAAACCAAACAAGCTAACCAAACATTCAGATAATTATACATGTAAAAAAAACATACCTGCATAGATGGACCCATGTCTTGTCCAGCATTTTATCTGCTACCCTTGTTTAAAACCGTTCACAGAGTAATTCAATCCACCACAATTCAGGCAGCAACACAGTACATGTGTAATACACAAAACAATCACATTAACACTAATTTTTCTTTAACAGACACATTAACGACTCATAAGACTAAGAAATTACTAAACCTTTTGAATAAAGAGATGGTTATGCGCTGTCCTGCAAGAAATTCCTGCCAACAGAGATGATTATTAAAGTATGAAATCGATTTGAGAACCCTAAATTGTTTGAACCCTAAATCTGTAATCGATTTGATATGCAGCCTTACTTATAAGTTGAAAACCCTTAATTGTTTGGTAATCCTAACTATGAAATTGATTTGATAAACCCTAAATCTGAAATCTGAAATCTAAAGCCAAAGTTAGAAGGAATTGAACTTGTAAAGGATGAAACCAAGTTAGAAATCTTACCTTTTACTCGATTTCAGGTAACAGAGGTGAAGATTGACGGATCTATGAAGAAGCTCGATGGTCGTCTGAGTTTATTCGTCGGAGACCGGACTTCGTCGGGGAATCCCTTCGTCGGAGAGCTCGAAGATAGAGTGTTTACTCTTTTTTTTTTGGTCAAGATAGAGTGTTTAGAGTACTCGATTTTCTTGACTAAGGAATAACCCAAATTTTCCATGTGGCGCTTTAGTGGAATTTTACTAAGTGTTGGCGGAAAGAGTATTTTAGGTTTTCGCTTATGTATTTTTATAATTAGCAGCTAAAAAACGCTATTATATAGTCTCTTATCTAGAACAAAATCTATGATAGCATTTACGAAAAATGCGCTATAAATTTGTGCTATCAATACCAATATTTCTTGTAGTGCACTCAAAAGCAAAATAAAAGCTTTTGTGAAGCTTGGGAGCGCTTTAAGGGTTATCAAACCAAATGCCCTCATCACGGATTTACCCAAGCTTCTCTTCTCAACACACTTTACAGAGGCGTCCTGTCTAAGATACGAATGCTCCTTGACACCGCTTCAAATGAGAATTTCCTGAAGAAGGATATTAAAGAAGGATGGGAGCTAGTTGAAAACTTTGCTCAGACAGATGGCAATTACAATGAAGATTATGACAAAAGCATCTACATCAGTTCTGACTCTGATGAAAAGCACCGCACAGAGATGAAAACTCTCAATGACAAAGAAGACAAAATCCTCCAAGTGCAGAAGAAACATGTTCACTTCATCTCTGAAGATGAACCATTCCAAGTACAAGAGGGGGAAAATAATGAGTGTGCTAAAATGAGCTATGTTCAGAAATCAAGGTGGCTACAACAAGGGGTACAACAATTACAGACCCAATCCAAATTTGTCATACAAAAGCACCAATGTCGCCAACCCTCAGGACCAAGTCTATCCTCAGCAGCAGCAGAACCAACCCAAACTGTTAGTTTCTTACAACTAAAGCCAAGGGTTTGTTCCAAGCAGCAGTTTCAAGGAGGATATCAACAACAGCAGCCACCACTTAGTTTCACTCCACAACAACAACAAGCACCTTCGCCTCAGAATTCAGACATAATGACTATGCCCCAGCAGCTCATTCAAGGACAAGCCACAGGAGCAATGGAAATCGCTAAGAAGCTGGCTGGATTAAACAATAAAGTCGACCGACAAAGCGTAGAACTTAACAGCAAGTACGAATCACTGGACACTAGGATGAGATATATGGAAGGCATACTCGCTTCACCATCTGTTAACAACAACCCATGCCAGCTTCCAGGGAAAGCAATCCAGAATCCAAAGGAGTATGCCACTGCCCATGCCATCACTATCAGACATGATCGAGAGCTGCCAACTCGACATGTCCCTACATCAAACACTGAGGACAGTGTGATTCTAGAGGGGGAGGATTTTTATCAAGATGATGTTTTGGCTGACAAAACATTCGAAGAGCCCATCCTTGATAGTCAACGCACTCAACCACAAGCTCCGTCAACTACTACCTTCGTTACAAAACCGACAGCTGCAAAGACCAAAGATACAGTCTTCGTGCCACCGCCTTACAAACCTTCGCTTCCATTCCCTGGTCGATTTAAGAAAGTTTTGGTTGCGAAATATCGAGCTCTCCTGGAAAACTGATAAAGGATATGCCTTTAGTGTAATGTCTCACGCTAATACCTGACTAGCACAAGTACGTGAAAGACCTGATTATAGAAATGATCAAAGAAGTCCAAAGATTGTGGTATTAAGTCATGAGTGCAGTGCAATCCCTTAGCTGAAGATTGTTCAAGAAAAGTTAGAAGATCCAGGGTCTTTTACTCTACCATGCTCCATTAGGCAATTGCCTTTCACCAATTGTCTATGTGATCTAGGAGCCTCAGTCAGCATAATGCCACTCTCTGTGGCATGGAAGCTGGGATTCGTTCAGTACAAACCTTGTGACTTAACCTTGATTCTTGGTGATAGGACTTCAAGGAGACCTTTTGGCCTGTTAGAGGATGTGTCAGTAATAATTAATGGAGTAGAGGTCCCTACTGATTTTGTTGTGCTTGAGATGGATGAAGAATCTAAGGATCCTCTGATCTTAGGAAGACCTTTCTTAGCTTCAGCTGGAGCAGTCATAGAAGTTAAGCAAGGAAAAATAAATCTTAATCTGGCGGAGGATTTCAAAATGAAGTTTGAAATCAAGGACACTATGAAGAAGCCAAGAATAGAAGGACAAACCTTCTTAGTTAAAGAAATGGGTCAGGTAGCTAATGAACTGTTAGAGGAGCTTACTGACAAAGATCACCCTCAAACTGCTTTGACCAAAGTACTGAAGCTAGATTTCTCTCCAGGGAGACCTTGAGGTATGAGATGTCATTAGACTCACACAACAAAGTACTAGGATTAGAGATCTTTAAAGGTGTCATTGCGTTAGAAAGAGAGGATGTTGCATTGAACGAGGAAGGCTCAATTGATACTCAACTAGAGTGTTCAACCAAACAGCTAAAGTCAAGCATGAGGGCATCAAATGATTGGTTAGAACTCAAGGAGAGGTCTAAATGGCACGACAGAGCTATAAGAGAGCTAACACACATTGTGGAAGAGCTGAAGGATCAAGTCAAAGAGCTCCATGGGAAAGCCAACCAAGCACCACTCGATATCAAGGGCGTCCTAAATGATGAAGTTATTCCTGTAGTTAGAAAAGAAGGATATAAATTCACATTAGAACAGTCTAGAAAAGACGACTACTTAGATGATGAAAAAGGAGCTTACCAAGAAAGTGCCATTGAGCACATTGAGCATGTTGAATTTGATGTTGTATCTACTAAGGAAGGAGAGGAGACGTCAATTCTACTTAATCACCCTCCTTGAGCCAAATGAGTGTGAGGAGTCAAGCTAGAGACTTAAAACAAGCTCACTTGGGAGGAAGTCCCATGCCTATCCTTGTATATAAATTTTACTTTCCTGTTATTTTTGATTTTTTTGTTGTGTTTTTGAATTTCAGGAAATGAATAACAACTGAAGTAATCAGCAGGTATGCAATCGAGTGTTCCAATAAAAAAATTCAAATTTTTGCTGAACCACTCGATCGCAACATGAGAGTAAGAGCTCGGGAGTGCGATATAGCGGTTTTGGGATAACAAATTTGTCAATACCAATGTCAAACCACTCGATCGCAAGGAGGAGTGAAAACGTCCGCAGAAGTTCAATGACAACCCATGCTTCCATAAAGTCAAATAAGCTTTAATCTCCACTGACACTCCAAAAAGTCCATATTGTGTCTTCTTGTCGTCCATGACACAAAAATGAATGATCAATGGCCTATATCACTCGATCACCGTGCTCCACAACCTGTTGGGGTTGTGATCAAGCACAATGACAAGGAGATGGCGGAGCCACATCAAGAACCGGTCATGCCTGCGGAGTACACTCAAGCAGATATGGATGACTACATCTCCACGACATTCTACTTAGGTAACACACCAAACCCCATTGTAAATACCGCTTTTGTTTTTGTTTCTGTGTTTATCTTGAATTCTTTCACAAATTTTGATTACACAAGTGACTGTGTAATTTAAGTTAGGGGGAGGGTTAAAGACGTATTTGACGTATCATTTGAGTCTACATATCATCTAAGTCATAGAAAAAACAAAAAAAATTGAATTTTTTTGAAAATGAATTCCAAAAAAAAGAGTGATCATTTAGTTGCATTACATTTAGGATCGAGTCTAGAGTGTTTCATATAGGATTGTTGCATATGCATAGGGGATAATGAGGAAATAGCCTTGTAAGCATGATGATTCAGTAAAATGAGTTATTAGTTCTCTGATGCATTTGAATGACTTTGAAGTAAAACTGCACCATGTTCTATAGAAACTACTCGATGCATGTCATGATACCTTTCCTTGTGAATTTGAAATTGAATCTGACTTATAATTATCATGTTTGCATCGGTTTTGAACTCATGAATAGAATACATATTTGGATTTTCTTTCACTTATTCACCACTCTTGTTAATCCAAGTATAGCTGCTTCTATTATTGGAGTAGTTCCTCCACCCTTAACCAACCCTTCTTTCAAGCCATGTTATTTTGTGAGAGCATGTGAGGCCTATTTTCAGGATTGAGCTTGGTAGAACGTGTTAGGTTTGAGCCGACAAGAGTAGTATCTCATGTAGTTCCAATCCGCATTTTCAGACTTGGTAGGACTAGGTTGGAACTTATTTGGGATCGGGATTGAGTGTGAAAAGAAAAAGAAAGAAAAAAAAATGGGTTAGAGTCTTTAGGAGAAGGAAGGTGAAAATCATATTGAGGTCTAGTGAATGTTTGAGAAGCATAAAATTGTTAAGATATGCTCTAAAAAAAAGAGATGGCAACCAAAACAGAAAAGAAAAAAATATATAAGAGCCATAAGAGTTTAGGAAAAACCCAATTCACTAGATTAGACTCATAGAGTTTAAGAAAAACTTCTCCTTAAGAACAAGAGTCAAAGAGAAAAGAGGAAACATTGATCTGAGAAAAAAAATCGAAATATGCCTTTAGTGCAAAAGGGTAGATTTAGGATCATCATTGGGTTTAGAGATATGTCATTGGGTAGATAGGGTGCTATTCTTGTATGCATAGGTTGGCACTTACCTTTAGCATTCTTCTAAAGCTCAGTCCTTTTTCATTGAGAGTCCCCTGCTACTAAAATCTGAACCACTTAAAAGGGACCATCTTTGTCTCATAACCTGTCATTAGCCAAATGAGTTCACTAGCGATGCATATCTTCATTCATGATTTTGAACTTAATGAATGTTAAAGGGATTAGTTGTTCTTGACGCATTGTGTATTTGAGTGTAGGTTTGGATCATAACAAAGCATGGCTAAAGTTTTTAAGTAGAACTCGATCACCTCGCATCTTAGAACTGTTAGCTGGTACATCGATCTTAATTGTCATATCTCATGCTTTGGTTCCGAGTCCCCAACTTCAAACCTCTCCTTTTACTTATGTCTTCTTGTTTGCTTGAGGGCAAGCATAGACTAAGTTTGGGGGAGTTGATATGTCTATAATTTGCATGATTTAGGCATTCATTCTTCACCACTTTGTCATTGTTTCATCCACATTTCATCTCATTAGGAGTCGTTTTAGTGTGATTTGCATACTTAGGACGATTTTGCATTAGGATTGCATGTGCATTGCATATATGGTTGTTCTTAGGTACTTTGGATGCTTTTGGAGTTCAAACAGAGGAGAAACAGAACAGAAAGTCAGAATGCCCAATGACGCCTGCAGCAAAAGTACTCTATTGCAGCCTTGGAGTCCTGCCAGGGCAAATCACTCTATCGCAACCCCGGAGAAGCTAGCAGCTCAGTTTCACTCAATCGCGAAGCCGGAGGAATCACCCATCAGAACCACTCGATCACCACTCGATCATCAGGAGGCCTATCTGCTCGTTCTGCACTCAATAAGACAAGTTGAGAACGAAGAAGAGAAGACAAGCCAAAGCAACCACTGGATCACCACCTCATGACATCCACTCGATCGCACTCTATCACAGGGTCGCTGGACCATTCAATCTTGTCTTCACTGCATACCACTCGATCGCAAGGCGGAGTCCCTAAAGCCCAGTTTGATCAATGACGCACTCTATCACAGGGAAGCTCATGTCAGCCCATCAGATGCCAATGACACATTTGATCGCAGGGTCAAGACTTGAAGATTCGCTATATATCTAGTTTCCTTATTTGTTTCATTTTCCCTTATATAAGTAGCCTCTTAGGGTTTTCCCTAGGGATTTCCGTTTTTCATCCATACATTTTGCAACTTTCATAGCCGCAGTGTTTTTCCTGCGACTTTGTATTTTCACTTTCAAGTATTTGATATTCAGTTTTGCGTTGCTTTGATATTGTTTTTGATTATGTTTGAGAAGTGAACCGTATTTCCGAGGATGGGATAGATTAGTTGGATCTATTAATTCCAGAGATATATGCGTCTACCCTAAGGGATTGGCCGTAAAGAGGGTATTGGCTTTAACAAGTTGATTCAATATTGCCTGCTTTGTTAGAGATCGCTAATGGGAAGTAGGTAAGTGTCAGCTTTGCTTGATGATTTCTATCACGGAAGTGAATTAATCTGTTGTTGAATTTGTTGTCT
Source organism: Arabidopsis thaliana (assembly GCF_000001735.4). Classification (NCBI taxonomy): domain Eukaryota; kingdom Viridiplantae; phylum Streptophyta; class Magnoliopsida; order Brassicales; family Brassicaceae; genus Arabidopsis; species Arabidopsis thaliana. Next base: position 12,367,154 of record NC_003076.8, read on the forward strand.
AGGGATAGCTTCTATGAAATTTTGTCAACCGCCTGAATAGATTAAGAAGACCACACTATTCGATTACCCCATCCTTAGGAATCGTTTACTCATTTGACTGCCTGTTATCATTTCTACTTTGTTATTCACCTGCCTGTTATTGCCATTTCTGCTTTTAGTTTCATTTCATTTCTGTTATTGCATACTAGGACTGTTAGAACCAACCAACTCTCTGCTTGGCTGACTTAGAGCTTTCTAATCATATCTCATCTGTTTGGATCACACCGGATTGGATTGACAACCTAAAATACTACAATGACAGGATAGCGTTTTAGAATTAATTGAGTAAAAATCCTACTATCACGTTGCCTAGCCGAAAGTGTGGAGTTGGTGGGCAAAAAACGGCCGGGTGTTGGAGTGTGTCGCCGGTCATTAAGATGAGCGGATTGGTCGCGGGTTAAACGAATCCATTGGCAACCCGATCGACCATGGCGGTGCAACTTCCCTAATCCATTCACTTGTTGGCTGTCGTTGGAGTGAGTTTGCGTTCGGCGGGACCGGCGGGCAAGATGTTGCTCGGGCCGCCAGGCGGAGCAAATCCGGCGAAGATGTGGCACGATCCGTCAGACTCTAGCCAAAGGTAAGCGGACATCAGCGGGCTCTGTCCAAAGTTTGGCACGACCAGGCCGGCCTATCCAGGCGATGCTGGTTACTCGGGCGAGTAGCTGGCCAGTTTTCACGGTGCCTAGTGACGGGTCCAGGTGACCCTCCTTCCTTCTTTTCTTTTTGGGTTTTTCTGTTTTCTAATTTTCTATTTTTCTTTTGTGTTTTTATAAAAACGTGAAACAAATACTGAAAATATCAAAGGCAAAAGCAAATTTGAAATCCTAAGGAAAGTATTTACCTAGCGGATTGCCTCCCACTTAGCGCGCTTGTCTAACGTCGTTGGCTTGACGTTTAGGAACCCTTTGGTTCAATGGGGAGGAGCTTCAGGGATCACCTCCCCTTTGGCATCCTTGATGTCGTAATATCCTGCCCCGACTTCTACGGTAAGTTTTCTTCTAGATGGGGTTTTAGAAACCTTATCTTGTAGGAAAACTTCTTAAGTGCAGTTAATCATCTCCTAGATGTGTTCCCCGCTTTCCTTTCCAAGCTCTGGAGGAATGATGATCTTCACCTTTGGGAATTTAGGCGGGTTGGGCGGTTTGGATGGCAGCTTTGGGGCTCTCTTGCGGATTACACGGCTGCCTTTCTCTTCTTTGTTGATATCAGGACCAACAGGGTGGTAGGGCAGAGGACTTACCGGGTTTGGAACCGTCTTCGAGATCGTCTGGTAGATGACCTTCTTGTTAACCTTCGTGAATATGGTCTTCTTGCGGTTGTGGTCAATCAAGGCACCAACGGTTGCAAGAAAGGGTCGTCCCAAGATTAATGGCTTATCGATCTCCTCCTCCATCTCTAAAACGTGAAAGTCAGTCGGGACTAAGCAATCCCCTACTATTAACAGAAGGTCGCAGACTAATCCGTCGGGAGTCTTCTGGGATGCATCTCCGAAGACTAGATTAAGGTTGGACGGGATAAATCTCGCAATCCGATCTTCTATGCTACATTTCTTGACATCAAGTTGACAAAATCACAAAGAGAGTCGGGAAATTCTATGCTTGTATTATGCAAGAGCAGACAAAACGTCCAGGGTCTTCGGTTTAGGGAAGCTTCCATAATGGTTGGCATTCGGGTTTGACCTTGACTTCCTACTCCTGTTTGTGGGCGATGTCCTGTTTGGGTTCCACGGGTAGAACTGAGGATTCGGCTTTATTGGCGGGGGTTTGGGTGGATGCCACCGTGTTGCAGAATCCCTTAGGGTTCTCCTCAGTCCTTCATGGGAGTGTGTCGGGCTGCCTCTTGACCGACTCAGAGTTCTGCACTATTTGAGTCTCAAGCTGCTTCATCTGCGTGGCAAGACTTTCAAACTTTCCATTTAAACCACCGTATATGTTTCCCATCCGCACGTCCATAACTTGATTGGCCTTGCGATTCTCGTTCGTGAAGTCTTGTATCATCGCCTCAAGCTTACTTTCATCGGATGGTGCGGCTTGGGTTGGTCTAGTCTCGAAGGGCGCCCTATTGTTGTTGTTGAAAGAGGCTCTTGGTTGGAAGTTATTGGTGTTGTAGTTGGCGTTTTAGAATCGCCCTTGAAAAGGTTTGACCGACGGATAGTTTTGATCCTTAGGGTTCTCAACATTCGGGTTCCTATACGAGAGATTAGAGTTACCTCTAAAGTTGTTATTGAAGTTAATGTTGTAAACGCGGTTCCGATAGAATCCTTGGCTTCCAACATAGTTAACTTCTTCTTCTTGCTCGAATGTGTCATTGTACCCTTGGAAAGCTTCCGTGTTGCCGACCGTTTAACATGCGTTTAGGGCACGGTTTTGATTCTTCAGAAATTGGGCCATCATGTTCTTTAGCTCGAATATATCTTTTGAGTCAGAGTCTTTAGTACGGATGGTCCTATCAAAATCCGTGGAAGCATTACTATTGTTGGTGGCTAGATTCTCTATGAAGGCATGTGCATCGTCGACGATCTTGGTTGTGAAGTCTCCATTGCTAGCCGTATCAAGAGAAAGTTGGAACTTGGCATGCAATCCTCTATAGAAGGTACTTATGAGGTTACCTTCCGGGAAACTATGATGAGGACAATCGCGTTCGTAGTCCTTGAATCGTTCCCATGCTTCATAGAAGGATTCGTCTGGTCGTTGTTGGAATCCTTGTAGCTTGTTCCTCAAAAAGTTAGATCTTGACTTTGTGTAGAAGTGATTTAGGAAAGCTGACTTGCATCCTTCCCACGAAGTAATTGACCCCGGATGTAAAGACTTTAACCATCTAGTGGCCTTGTCGGCCAAAGAGAAAGGGAAAAACTTACACTTCAAATAATCTTTAGGTATTTTACAAGATTGTGTAGTACTGCAGATTTCTTCGAAGAGGTCGATATGATCCATCGGGTGCTCCGTGTTCAGACTATGGAATTGGTTTTGCTTCACAAGGCCAATGATATGAGGTTTGATCTCAAAATTTTGCCTTGGACTAGGGACTTATATTTCAGCTCGTTCTTGAGGGTACCGGTGTAACACCCCCGAACCGTTCTAGGGACAGGACAGCCGAGAATGCTACTTGAGGACGATCGCAGACAGACAACCGGGGTTACCAAAACGAATTCGATCACCCTAGTCGTCCGTACCACGGGTCATCCCACTCAGACATGAGTCCGGCTTGCCAACCTTTCCCATGAACGAGTGTTTGGGCAGTCCGGACTAGAACATAATCATTTAAGAGCCAACTCGAATATAAAGCGAGCTTTATTTATTTCACATTAAATCATTTGAGTAAATACAACTAAATAAAAAATAAGGTTTTCGGCCGGGAGCTAGTATCCTAAAATTAATATGAAGCCTTATTCTATTCAAACATATTTTACAAAAAGGAAAAAAAACTACACTGGCTTCCCTAGCGTCTAGCTACCCTCTAAAATAACCCTTTATTGGTCACCTGCAAAACAAATATGGTAGAATCATGAGTAATTTTAGATTACTCAATGAGTCCGGGATCTCTAGCGGATTACAAATTCCCAACCCAACCCCAAGCACAAGCAATAATAAAACAAAATAAAATCAAGCAATGGCTTAGAAGCCGCAAGCAAACAAGACAACTAAGACTCTAAATCCTAAGGTTAAGGCCTTCAAGGAATCCATGATCTCCCAAGGACATGCCTCCATACTCTTAGACACAAAGTCTATAAGAAACATAGCGCCCGGTCGGTCGCGATCCAGCCCGAGCCTTCGTATGCCATAACGGAACGGAGTTACACGTGACGCACATCATACAGACAGGTCCTCATGATTCGGCTAATGCTAGTCATCTAATTAAAGACTAACTAACAAGCAATGCAATCATACAACAACAAGCAATGTTCCCAAACATCAATGCTAATCCTAATTAGTTCATGAATTATACTAAGTATAACTCATTAACCTCAACTAATTAGCATAATTAAATAATTAGGTAATTTAACTAATTACTTAATTAAATACTTAATTAACTAAACAAACAAATAAATAAATAAGAATAGAGAAGAAATTCGAATCATGTACTACCACACATCAAAGTCAGGAGCATTACGACCGGTTAGGTGCGTCGTAATCGGCTATAGTACGGTTGCCCATCTTATCAGTGGAACATAGGTCGGTTGCCTAGCAACAATTTTAGGAGGTCGTGGCAGAGGAGCATTTATGTTTTCTCCCACGCCTAGAGGGTGAGCGTCTCAGTCTTGTGGATCGAGTTGTTCTTCGACCGCCTCGTAGATGGGGTTGTCATCTTTGTCGTGTAAGGACTGTCCGTGCTCTTCTAAAGCCGGAACTTGCTGTGGCTAATAAGCGGGGAGACCTTCGTCTTGTTTCCTTTGTTTGGCCATTGCTTTTTGTCTTTGAAGTCTTTGGATTTCGCGTTCCAGTCGACCTATGTCTTGATATGGCGGTACACCGGAGTTTTGGCTCCTTCTCATGCACCTGCAGATTTCAAGAACCAAAGCTAGCAGGGGAAAAAGAAGTTATCAAAGTAGAGTAAAAGAGAAAGAGGATAAGCGTTAAGCTTAAAGTGTCTTGACAAGAGGTTAGCTTGTCTGAATTCAACGGTTGCTTGAATCACTCCCCTTCAACGGTGCCAAAAAGCTTGATACGTGCTTTAGTTTGCCTCAGGCTTTTACCTGAAAGACCACACGACTACTGCAAGTGCATAGTATATCGAAGTAGTATTTGAGGATCGAATCAACAGGGAGTGTAGCTACAAGCAAGAATTTAAGTTAGCTAACCTGAATCGCGATAAACGAAAGAGTGGGGGTTGTTGTATGTAGTGAAAATAAGTAAACAATGCAGTAAAAGAAAGAAAGCAATAAAAGGAAACTAAGAAAAGGCAATAAAAGTAAAGGTCAATAAGAAGAGCGGTGTAAAACAAGTATAACGAAACACTAGCTCATCGGGGTTTTCTCCGCGCATCATGGTTCAATCAATAAGGTATAGATTCCAATTTAGGTGATAACATGGTTAGGTTTGTTTACTTCCAAATTCTTGAACATACAAAACTCTATCAAGACCAGCTAACCCTAACGGTTAGTAGGTGAAAGCCGAGTATTATCACTAATATCTTGCGTACTCAGTTGCCCTATCGTTTAGTAGGTGCTAACATGGTTTCAAAATACAAGATCAAAGTATTAAGTTCAAATTCGATTCTAGTCCATAAGTCCCTATCACTTGGCGGTTGTGCAACGGTTATAGTTCTTTATTCAGTTGAGCTAGTTCAAGCATTCAAACGAGATTTTGCCAAAGAATGAAATACCTAAGGTCAGGTACTAAGTGGCGTTCCGGACATACAAGCATTAAGATTCAACTCAACTAGAAAGAATAGTGTAAACGATCAAATAAAACCATAGAAACCGCCAACGTAAATCAGATCTAAAGTCCCCATGAATACCCTTTTAAACCCCCCTAAAACCTAACTAGAGATCTACTGACACATACTCATAGAACACAACATCATATGACTAAGAAATTGCATAAAAGAGAGTATGAGTATAGAAAAGGGTTTAGAGATCTTCTCTGGAAATCCAAAGCTTGATAAATCTTCTTCCTTTTACAAGTAGAGAATAGAGAATTGAAGAGAAAAGAGAGATCTAAAGAAGAACAAGAGGATGACGACTTATGGAGCGGTGAGAGGCGCATGAGGCAGCCTTTTTTCGTGGGTGCCTTCTAGGGTTTCCTCTAAACTTGTATTTATAGGGCTTCATTATGTCAAAGGGTACAAACGTCCTTCCGTTGATTAGTAAGTGATGGGCCAAGTTCTTGGGCTTCTTAGGGTGCTGGAAGTCGGCGGCAAGAGAAAGGAAAGGTGTGGTTGTGCGCCCTAGTGGTCTATGAAAGACTCGAGGGGACGCCCGGGTTCAAGTCACCTTGGTCGGCGGTTTTAAATTGATCATTTTCAAAACCGCAATTCTAAGACATGTCTTCACTCTTCGGGCCATAACTTCTGACCAGCTTCATGGATTGCTTCGGTTCGACGAAGTTAATCTTGACTCTTCTAGCTTTCCAATGACACCAATATATCCTCATGCCGAGATCTGGAAGACCTTAAACGGATGTGTAACATCTGAGGCACGTAAACTGTTTTGAAATGGATTTTGGTTGACTTGTACTCCTTATTGCATGAAACCTGATAAATCTTCCTTGAAGCTCAAATACTTGAAATTTGCCTTAACTGTCCTTCAACTCTTGATTTCTCCATGAAAAAACTAATAAAAACATAGTAAAAGTGGGCGAAAATACGATGTTATCAAGAGTATAGAGGTCGCAGACTATCACATCGGAGGAGTTTGTCCTGAGTCTGAAGATCCTTAATAGTGAAACCAAAAGGGTCAATTTCAAGAGAGCAAAAATCATCTGTTACAAATTTTCGAACAAATATCAAGTTTTCAATTATCGAAGCATGAACGGAACATTACGAAGACGAAAAGGACGAGAAGAAGAGTGTAGAATTCTTTGCCCAAGTGTCGTAACACGGATAGAAGAACCATTTCCGACAATAATAGAGGGTAGATGGCTCAAATTAAAAGTGGAATGTAGAATACCTTTATTCGAGGCGATGTGATTTGTTGCTCCAGAAATCCAATATCCAAGGGTATTGGTTGGGGTCTTGCAGTGCCATCGTGTTGAAGGCATGAGTAATGGATGCAGGGAGGAAAAGATTCATCAGTTGTTGTGTTGCAGCATAAGCAAGGAGAGTTTCATTGTTGGGCCTAGGAGGAGTTTAGTGACCCTCGCTACGAGGTAAGCGGCCAAGAGGGAAAACATCAAGGAACGACCGAGGAAGTACTAGAAGTCAAAGAAATAGTATAGGGACGAAAGCCAAAGAGATGAGCAAGGTAAAAATGAACTTGGCCAATTCTAGTTCAAAACCGGGTCATCCGGGCGAAGCCAAAACGAGAGGGAGTTGCCCCAAATACATGGCTGATTGCCCATATGTGCCCAAAACGTTATAAACCATCAAAGGGCAAATGAAATAACCATGTGGGCAAAGAAGGGCAAATATGGGTAAGAATGGGCAGGTTTGGGCAACACGGGCTTGCCACGGGAAAAGTTTGTCCCGCCTGGCGTTGACCGTCATTTGACTGTGCCATGGACGTGTTGGTCGGCTAACTTGGGGACCGAATTTGAGTTTCTTGGAGCCCAAGTTTAGGTGGCCATGTGTCACTCATCCGCTAAAGCGGCGAGCGTGTTCGTGAGAGAAAACGTGAGGAAAGTGTTACCACCGAGAAACTCTGCCCGTGACTAAGATTTTTTGACCGTGAGTGAAGAAATCTTGTCCGTGATTAAGAATTCCTGCCCATGAGCGAGAAATCTATGCCGTTATCCTTTCCGTTCGAGAATCTGCCGAGGAACCCGTCCCATAAATGGTTATTCAGAGTAAAGCTTCATGAATCAAGGCTACTTCTATTAAGAGGTGTTAGATCAAGATGAGGAGAGTAAAGTTGAGCTGGGATCAAGATTGGGAAGCCATGGAATGTCAGAGAACCGTTGAAGATAACCTTCAACCTTCAACCGAATCTCTGTGAGTCTTGAACCGTGTGATATGACACATGATAGGTTTTGACATTTATTTGGGTGATTGATTTGTTGTTTGGTTTCATGATCATATAATCTTGCATTCATTGATTTATTTCGTGAATCATATGAGTATTAGTTAATGGTGTGAATGATGGTAATAAGCCGCATATGAGATCTTTTAGATTCTTATGCTTAAGGCTTATGGTTGGGAGGTTGTGTTGAGTAAGGATATTGACGATTCTATGTGTTTGCATAACCATATATTTCATAATATCTTGAAATGTTGGGTCTTGATGCATGGTGCTCGTGGTAGGAGGCATAGACCATAAGCGTATCAAGATTGTGATATGTCTGACCTTCGTAGTGAATCGTGCTATCTTGAGATCTTGTTAACGTTGTTACTTGATCGCCACTTAGTGCGAAAGGGCTCGGAGAGACGAGGCTAGCTACTCTACCCGAGTTGTCTACACGACGGTGTAGCGTTTTGGTAGGGATGCTCTAGTTACATGCCTTTGTCGTTGTAAAGCGAGAGATCCTGGGAGTGTGTGTGTTTAGGGTGGTGTTTGAAGGCAGTATATCAGGCCCTATAAACTTAATAAAACTGGAGTCTTAATGCATTTGCATGTTTTGAAGTTTGCTTCGCCAAGCTACCTTTCATTGCCATTCTTTGTTGCGTGTTTCGTGTAATGATTATGGGATGGATAATTAATATCTGTTACACGTAGACCGAGCTCACTAAGTAATCTTAGATTACTTATAACTCCTTTTTGTTTTGCAGAAAACCTTAGTGGGAACCATTAGAGGGATGCTCAGGACGTAGGAAAGCTGGTATAGAGTTTTTTGCTTTTTGCAAAACTTAATGGTTTTGATTCTTGATTTGATTTGAGCGTATATGCTCGTGGCGCCATTGTTAAAACGTTTTGGATACTTGGTGTACGAAATACATATGTTATAAAAGATTATTTTCATATAAAGAATGTGTTTCATGCGATATTAGTCGTGCAAGGGTTGAAAAGCCTAAACCGCATTCGTGAGGGATGGTTCATGTGGGTAATCCGGCTAAAGGTTTAAATCCATTTGGAACCTAAGTTGGGTTGTCCGTGTGAGCTATCAATGTGGCGTTTCCGGGTTGCCCTTAGCTTGTCCGGCCATAGAGCGATTCGGGGGCGTTACAATTTTTGGTATTAGAGCGTGGTTCGTGATTCTCACGGGACACACGTTTTCTGAAACGTTTTATCGAGTAAATGAGTCGCAAAAGCAAATAGGTAAACAAGTATGTCCTGATTAAATGGGGAATGGGTTAGGTATTACCCTTGTTGTTGCAGTTGTGCATTGGAATAAGATCGAGAATGGTTGGCTGTGGGGGACCGCAACCAAGATTATAAAGAGTTGAAGCATTATGGCTGAGTTTAGTAACAAGGGCTTGTAACTCAAGTGAGGGCAAGTGGGGAAGCGCGTAAATTGTTTCGAAGAAAACTAAGGAATAGTGAAAGAGAAGTTGAGGAGAATTTTCGGAGAAAGAGTAAGAGCCATGGTGGGTTGTGAGATGCGAGTTGTAGAGGACAAGAGTCGAAGGTGTAAAGATCATTTCTAAGGAAGGAGGAAAACAGAAGATGAATGAAGTCATTTAGAAGAATGATGAGCAAAACTTATTAATCGGAGTAAGGCATGAGGGAAGTGATGAAGCTGAGAAGAAGTAAGTGATTAGAAGGAAAGTTATTGGAGATCACTTAAAAGAAGGGTAAGGAGCACAACAAGAAGTGGGTGAAGAAGAGGTTGAGTATTGGGGGAGCAAAACAATTTAAGAGACATAGGTGGTGATTACAAATCAATATATGGTAAGTAACGATGGAGTTCGAGAAAGGAGATGGAGTATATTTTTGAGATCATTATAAAGGGAAAAAGGAGGTGTAGTAAGACAAGGTGAGGTGAATGAACAACCGAGAAGGTGAAGTTTGATCAAAGGAATATCGTTATCGGAGGGATGTGGGAAGAAAACTGCGTCTAAGGATCAAATGGTAATGTTCGAAGAAGGATACATGATGACAGAGTAAACGGGTGTAAGTGGGATGATCAAGATAGAGATATTGCATGAAGACTATCGAGCGAGTATAGGTGCAAGGCATGAAAGATCCGAGACTTAAGGGAGAAAGAAGAGTGATGAGTTAAGTAGTTCAACTGGGGCCGTTAAAGGGAGAAGTGTACAAAATGGGAGGAGGTTGTAGATTCAAAGAAGATTGATCGGAATCTACTCATCAAAGAATTGATAAAGACAAAGATCGATAACAAAACGTGGTGAAAATAATAATTGAAAGAGAGGAGGAGTGAAACAACAATACACATATCTAAGGAATGATATGCGTATATAGTGAAGCCATGACATGCATCAAGTAAGGAAGAATAGTTAAGTGGTGCTGGTAAAACGAGTTGTGATAACAAGGGAAGAAAATCGAGTAAAAGAGTCAAAAGGACATGAATGGTTAAAGACTAAAAGGAAGGATTAATGTCGAAACAATGATGGGTGAGCATGAAATCACGTTATGAGGATTCAAGATTTAAAGGGAAGGTCGTTAACAAAGAAGATGATTAATTAAACGAAGTTATGGAGGCATCGAAAAGGGAAATATGAGAACAAAAGGACGTTGCACCGAATAGGAGAACAAACGGATTTGTGCATCAGAGGAGTAGAGGGACAAAGATTCACGGAATCAGGCTTTGGAGTTAATATCGGAGGATGGTATATGGAGAATGATCAAAGTAAGTAAAGAAATTGGCAAAGTTAAAGTGATGCGGACAAATCAAGGTATTAGAGAAGGAACAATAGAAGAGTTGGTTATGGTAAGAATGGTCGGAATAGTTAAGGAAGTTATTGAGAATTTATGAATGGGTCAAGTCGTTTCGTTGAGAAAGTTGAAGGAGCCGTCAGCGGTCTGTCACCCCGGCCAGTCCATCGATTGGGAAGTGGTAAAGGTATCAAGTTAGTGAGTGAGAGTTAAACCATAGAAATAGATTTACCCTAAGCCTTCTTGTCCTTAAGGGTCTCAAATAAGGTACGTATGGGTTCTATCTATTCTCTTGATTGTGATTGTGTGATTGCATAATTAGTTGGTAGATTGCTTGCTCTATTTAATTATGCATGCATCCGAGTTGAGTGGGATCGACTCCGGAGTGTTGAGTGATCCTGCACTCCCAAGTTTTTGTGTGCAGTTGTTGAGGGTGCCTTTATAGTTGGAGTAGTCATTAGATTGATCTATTCCCTGAAGCCAAACTCTTGATGTGGAGAAGCGAGTAGTTGAAGTACTTGTGGTAAACCTCGAAGAATTTCTTAACCGATTAGCTAAATGCTAAAGTAGTGAGAATTAGTTGGGAAAAAGCTTGAGTCATGGTACAATAAGGAAGGAACCTTGGTACCTGAAGAAGTTAATATGAGAGAATCGGAAGATGCTAGAGATGAAGAAGCTTTCCTAATCACTCCAACTTAAGCTTTCACGATTTAAGGATTGCTCGGAATGGAGGAGTTTGTTGATAGAGCAAGAAAATGGTGGATTTAGCTGAAATTATGTACGAAGCCATTCAGCTGAATGTAAGACTAGGGATTGGTGAGTAAACTGTGGGGAGACGAATTCAAGAGAAGGCGGAATGATAATAAGCAATGAGTGATGATGAAGATAATCAAGTTGTCCAAGGTACAAGACGAATAGGCAAAGGACACGAAGAAAGGCTAATGATGTTTAACCGGAAAAGTTTGAATCGTTATAAGGAAAGTGGCAAGAAGGAGCATTACATGGAGGAGGACTTAAAAACCTTATGAGTGAGTGTCAGGAGAACCTTAAGAAAAAGGAGATGCTAGAAAGGTAGAATTTGGGGACAAATTCTTTTAAGGGGGGTAGAATGTACTGACCCTCGCTAAGGGGTAAGCGGCCAAGCGAGAAAACATCAAGGAACGACCGAGGAAGAATTGGAATAGAAAGAAATAGTAAAGGGACGAAAGCCAAAGAGATGGGTAAGGTAAAAATGAACTTTGCCAATTCTAGTTCAAAACCGGGTCATCCGGGCGAATCCAAAACGAGAGGAAGTTGCCCCAAGTACATGGCTGATTGTCCATATGTTCCCAAAAGATGACATACCATCAAAGGGCAAATGAAATAACCATTTGGGCAAAGAAGGGCAAAGATGGGCAAGAATGGGCAAGGTTGGGCACCACGGGCGTGCCTTGGGCGAAGTTTGTCCCGTCGAGCGTTGACCGCCCTTTGACCGCGCCATGGACGTGTGGCTCGGCTAACTTGGGGCCCAAGCAAAGTTGCTTCGAGTCGAATTTGAGTTTCTTGTTGCCGAAGTTTGGGTGGCCACATGTCACTCATCCGCTAAAGCAGCGAGCGTGTCATCACGGGCGGATGACACATGGGTTGCTGACTCGCCCTTGCACTTGACACGTGGACTGCTAACTCACCCTTGACGCCTCTATATAAACTCCATTCGACCTTGAGAATTGTGGAGGAGAAAGAGAGGGAAACCGTGAGGCTGCCGAGTTTAAAACTATAGAGAAAACGTGAGAAAAGTGTTACCACCGAGAAACTCTGCCCGTGACTAAGATTCTTTGACCGTGAGTGAAGAAATCCTGTCCATGATTAAGAATTCCTGCCCATGAGCGAGAAATCTATGCCGTTATCCTGTCCGATCGGGAATTTGCCGAGGAACCCGTCCCATAAATGTTTATTCGGAGTTAAGCTTCATGAATCAAGGCTGCTTCTATTAAGAGGTGTTAGATCAAGATGAGGAGAGTTAATTTGAGTTGGGATAAAGATTGGGAAGCCATGGAATGTCCGAGAACCGTTGAAGCTAACCTTAAACCTTCAACCGAATCTATGTGAGTCTCGAAGCGTGTGATACGGCACTCGATAGGTTTTGAAGTTTATTTGGGTGATTGATTGCTTATTTGGTTGCATGATCATATACTCTTGCATTCATTGATTTATTTCGTGAATCATATGAGTATTAGTCAATGGTGTGAGTGATGGAAATAAGCCGCATATGAGATCTTTTAGATTCTTATGCTTAAGGCTTATGGTTGGGAGGTTGTGTTGAGTAAGGATATTGATGATTCTATGTGTTGCATAACCATATGTTTCATAATATCTTGAAATATTGGGTCTAGATGCGTGGTGCTCGTGGTAGTGAACCGTGCTATCGTGGGATTTTGTTAACATTATTTCCTTATCGCCACTTATTGGGAAGGGCTCGGAGAGATGGGGCGAGATACCCTGGCCGAGTTGTATACACGATGGTGTAGCGTTTTGGTAGGGATGCTCTGGTTACATGCCTTTGCGGTTGTAAAGCGAGAGATCCCGGGAGTGTGTGTGTTTAGGATGGTGTTCGAATGCAGTAAATCGGGCCCTATAAACTTAATAAAACTGGAGTCTTAATGCATTTGCATGTTTTGTAGTTTGCTTCGGCAAGCTACCTTTCATTGTCATTCTCTGTTGCGTTTTTCATGTTATGAATATGGGATGGTGAACTAATATCTGTCGCAGGTAGACCAAGCTCACTAAGTAATCTTAGATTACTTATGACTCCATTTTGTTTTGCAGGAAACCTTAGTGGGAACCATTAGAGGGATGCTCTGGACGTAGAAAAGCCGGTATAGAGTTTGTTGCTTTTTGCAAAACTTAATGGTTTTGATTCTTGATTTGCTTTGAGCGTATATGCTCGTGGCGCCATTGTTAAAACGTTTTGGATATTTGGTGTACGAAATTTAGATGTTATAAACGATTATTTTCATATAGAGAGTGTGTTTCATGCGATATTAATCTTGTCCGGAATAACATAACTCACGATCATGGCAAGGATTGAAAAGCCTAAACCGCGTTCGTGAGGGATGGTTCATGTGCATAATCCGGCTAAAGGTCTAAATCCGTTTGGAACCTAAGTTTGGTTGTCCGTGTGAGCTATCAATGTGGCGTTTCTGGGTTGCCCTTGGCTTGTTTTCCCATAGAGGGATTCGGAGGCGTTACAAGGAGCAGGCCCTAGAAGACCAGGCTGCAAATTATTTTGGGCCGAATAATTTGGAAAGAGTCCATCTGAGAGAATTGATGGCTGGGGTACGGAGACATCTCCGACATCAATGGGTGATACGTCGGAGCCATGGCCAACTTGGATTGAAGGTTTGGGCCAGTTGGTGTTGTATCAGCCACAACCACGATTGTGATGGCCTCGATTTCCTCTGCGGCCGTTGTTGTAGTTCCTGCAGCCGCCGTTGTTTGGTTGTCGGTGTTAGTCAGAGGACGTGTAGAGGAGCGCAAAAGTAGAGGTTGTGTTGTTGTTGACAAGCGTCGGTGGTGTTTGTTTGGTGAGGCGTTTCTCTTCCATCGTGAGCATTGAACGAGCTTCAATGAACTATTGGAATGGCGATTTGTGTTTGATAAAATTGATTATGTTATCAAATTTGTCCGATCACCAATTACGGTAGTTCGTATCTCGTTTTCAAGTTCCAAGGCACGAGCTTTCTTGTTGTCGCAGAACAAGTTCTCAATTGTGAGCCAAAGGTCACGAGCCGAGCACTTGGTTTTGAGAACGGTATCACTACAAGAGGTAAAAGACGACTAAGAAGAGCGACAATCAACGTAGTCGTATTATCTAGCGACCATTTGGCGACGGTTTGACAGCTACAGTACGACAACACGAAAATTAGTAGTAACCTAGTCGTTCTTTTACGACTAACTCACGTTGTCGGAACACAGTCGTACATTAACGACTATTTGATGATTATATTATTGAAATGAGATGTTAGTTGTTACGTAGTCGCTAATAGACTATTCAAAATTAGTCGCTAATTTAGCGACTAATTGACGACTACGTTTCTTAATCATCCTGTAATCATAAAAGAGTCGCATAGGAGTCTTATAAAGTAGTTGGAAAACGTGTTTCGCATTGGTAAGTAGGTACACCTAATTATTTAGTTGTAGTCGTAAATTAGTCATAAAAATTTGCCTATATAATAAAAATTCACGAAACTCTTCTTTCACCAACAAATCAAAACAAGAACAACATCAAAGAAAAAAAACGATTTATTATAAAAAAAGATTTAGTTAGTTTATTGTATAATGTCGGGAAACTAAAATAATGGCGGTAGTGGCGGTTTCTATCGAGATTGGATGTACAAGAGATTTGATGAAGTGACGGGGAATTTGTAGAAGAGTTAGTAGTCCTTGTAGTGTATGAAAGAATGAAAAACATATGAATATGGATATAGGAACGAGTTACACGGATATGACGTATTTTAGTGAGAATCATGAAGAAGTGGGTAATGTTGTAGAAGATCCATATGTGGATATGGTGAACGATGCATTTAATTTTAACGTGGGGTATGATGATAACTATCAGAATTTGGAAGAACCGGTCCGTAACCATTCAAATAAGTTCTACGACTTGTTAGAAGGTGCAAATAATCCTTTGTACGATGGTTGTCGTGAAGGGCAGTCGCAGTTATCCTTAGCATCTCGACTCATGCACAACAAGGCGGAGTATAATATGACTAAAACGTTGGTAGACTCCGTTTGCGAAATATTTATAGATTTTTTACCAGAAGGAAACCAGGCTACCACTTCACATTACCAGACCGAGAAGTTGATGCGCAATTTAGGACTTCCATATCATACGATTGATGTTTGTCAGAACAATTGTATGCTATTTTGGAAAGAAGACGAAAAAGAAGATCAATATCGATTTTGTGGCGCACAAAGATGGAAGCCTAAGGACGACCGTCGAAGTACCAAAGTACCATATAGTCGTATGTGGTATCTACCTATTGGGGACCGGTTGAAGAGAATGTATTAGAGCCATAAGATAGCTGCGGCAATGCGATGGCATGTTGAGCACCAATCAAAGGAGGAAGAAATGAATCATCCTTCAGATGCAGCAGAGTGGAGAACCCCGTAACGTTTATCTCGGGTTGTGTACTGATGGGTTCAATCCATTTGGCATGTCTCGTAATCATTCGTCGTGGCTTGTGCTACTAACTCCATATAATTTACCCCCTGGTATGTGCATGAATACAGAGTACTTATTTCTTACCATTTTGAATTCTGTTCCAAATCATCCTCGAGCTAGTCTTGATGTCTTCCTCCAACCTCTTATTGAGGAGTTAAAAGAGTTGTGGTCTACTAGAGTCGATGCGTACGATGTTTCATTGAGTCAGAATTTTAATCTAAAAGCAGTATTTCTGTGGACGATTAGCGACTTTCCTGTGTATAGCATGTTATCAGGATGGACTACTCATGGTAAATTGTCTTGTCGAGTTTGCATGGAAAGTACAAAGTCTTTTTATCTACCCAATGGACGAAAGACATGCTGGTTTAATTGTCACCAAAGATTTCTTCCTCATGGTCATCCATCCCGTAGGAACAGAAAAGACTTTCTGAAAGGAAGAGATGCTCCTAGAGAGTATCCACCCAAGTCTTTGACAGGGGAGAAAGTTTATTACGAGCGGTTGGCTAGTGTAAATCCACCAAAAACGAAGGATGTTGGTGGGAACGGTCATGAAAAGAAGATGCGAGGCTATGGGAAGGAACATAATTGGCACAAGGAAAGCATCTTGTGGGAGTTGTCTTACTAGAAGGACCTCAATCTTCGACATAATATTGATGTGATGCATACAGAGAAGAATTTTCTTGACAACATCATGAACACTCTCATGAGTGTTAAGGGTAAATCAAAAGACAATATCATGTCAACATTGAATATTGAGAAATTTTGTTCACGGCCAGACTTACATATTGATAGTAAGGGTAAAGCTCCATTTCCAACGTATATATTGGCAGAAGAAGCCAAATAGAGTTTATTACAATGTGTGAAACATGATATTAGATTTCCAGATGGTTATTCTTCAGATTTGGCTAGTTGTGTAGATCCGGATAATGGAAAGTTTTCAGGCATGAAGAGTCATGATTGTCATGTATTTATGGAGCGACTACTTCCATTTATCTTTGCTGAACTCCTTGACCAGAATGTCCACCTTGCACTACCAGGTACAATACTTACTACTTTTTATTCCAACATTTTTTTAATCTAATCATTTAACTTGCACATATATTTTAGGAATTGGAGCATTTTTCCGTGATCTATGTTCGAGAACTTTACAGACAAGTCGCGTTCAATCATCTATAACTTGGAAAAGATCTTTCCACCATCATTTTTTGATGTTATGGAACACTTACCTATCCATCTCCCATACGAAGCTGAATTGGGTGGCCCTGTCCAATATAGGTGGATCATTTGAGAGGTTTTTCAAAAAGTTGAAAGGAAAAGCAAAGAACAAAAGATATGCTACAGGCTCAATTATTGAGTCAGATATCAATGACGAGATTGCTTATTTTTCAGAGCACTACTTTGTCGATCATATACAAACAAAATCAAGGTAAATATATTTAATTATTTAACGATTTCCTATACTTCGATATTAATTCACTTACATGGATCAGGTTAACAAGATTCAATGAAGGTGAAGTTCCAGTATATCATGTCCTTGGAGTACCAAATAAATTTATGCACGTCGGCCGTGCAAGTGGTGAAATGCATGTAGAATGGCTTTCAGAGAAAGACTACCAAAGCGCACATGCATATGTTTTAAGAAATTGTGACTATTTTAAACCATTTGAGAGGTATTTTTAATCACTTGTTGTTTGTAAATTTTCACTAAGATCACTTTGATAAATATTTCTTCGTTTGTAAATATAGTATGTTCGAGGATTATCTTTCTGCGAAATATCCATGCTTGCCCAAAGAATAACTCTACGCGAGAAGAGCTGAAGAATATCATCTATGGGTTAAAGAATATGTAAGTCTACATCAATTTTGGTTCATTCGAAAAGTGATCATTTAATTTATACTAATTGATATTGTTTATCTATTATGTAGGTAACATATTGGAACACTACTTCTCCATTTCCTACTTTGGGTTCAAAAGATTGTGCAAGGACCTTTCAACAAGGTTAAAACTTGGCCATTGTATTTCACAAGAGGATATTTGTTTCATACGCAAAATCACGGCGCCGGACGAAAGACATGTAACTATGGGGTCTGTGTTAAAGGTGAAGATTACGCTGATTCATCTGATAAAGCGGATTTCTACGGTACCTTAACTGATATCATAGAACTCAAGTATGAGGGCATCGTCAATTTGAGGATCACACTTCTTAAGTGTAAGTGGTATGACCCAAAGATCGGGAGAGACACTCGACGAAGCCATGGTGGCGTTGTAGACGTTCTATCTATGAGGAAATACAATAAATACAAGCCATTTATTCTTGGTACGTAATTCTGAAGTCCAAAATACGTTTCTTTGTTAATTATTAATAATCTTGTTTGATATATGTATACAACATCTCAAGCAGATCAAGTTTGTTATATTCTGTATCCATATACGAAGAAACCAAAGAACATTTGGCTCAATGTTTCAAAAGTCAATCCGAGGGGAAACATTTCTGGAGAATATGAAAACAATGATCCAACTCTTTTGCAAACAGAAAATGATGATGATGTTTTTCTCACTACAATTGAAGATCTTGTACTAGAAAATCCGGTAGGCGGCTTAAACCTAATAATCCTTGATTAAGATGTCGGGATGTTGAACCAGAAGATGAATGCCGATATAATTTATCGTCCTCGGACGTAGATGAAGTAGAAGATGAAGATGTATAAATGTGTGAATATATGTATAATTATTTGAATAAATATTTGAATGAATTTTGTTTCATAATATCATTGAACTTTTTTATGATATATGCATATTTATTTCATATATAGAATTATTTCAATTTCAAAGGTGACTATTATGTGACTAATGCGCGACTAAAGTAAGATTTGTTGGGCTTTTAAATGTCGAAGCCCAAACCCATTAATAAAGGTGAGAAAAATGCGACTACTTACCGACACCAATTTGATATGTTGGGCTTTTAAATTTCGAAGAGCAAACCCATTATTATAGGTGACAAAAATGCGACTACTTACCGACACCAATTTGATATCTTGGGCTTTTAAATTTCGAAGCCCAAACCCATTATTATATGCGACAAAAATGCGACTACTTAACGACACCAATTTGATATGTTGGGCTTTTAAATTTCGAAGCCTAAACCCATTATTATAGGCGACAAAAATGCGACTACTTACCGACACCAATTTGATATGTTGGGCTTTTAAATTTCCAAGACCAAACCCATTATTATATGTGACAAAAATGAGACTACTTAGCGAATACGGTTTGATTTGTTGGGCTTTTAAATTTCAAGGCCCAAACCCAAATGATTATGTGACTATCATGCGACTAGTTTCCGACTACTTTAGTGTTGAAAACCCTAAATCGAGTTATTTCTCTTCGATCCAAACACTTAGTCATTTTCGATCCAACTTCTTCTTCTTCTTCTTCTCTCAAACCCTAATCCCCATTTTATCTCGATCTTCTTCTTCTTCTAAGATCGATCTCTCTTCTTCCTCTTCTTCGATCTGCAACTTCATCTTCTTCTTCTTCTCAGATCGATCGATCTTCTTCGATCTCTCATCTTCAACCTTTCGATCTTCAACTTCATCTTCTTCTTCTCTTCGATCTGCTTCTTCTTCTTCTTCTTCTTCTCTTCAATCTTCTCTCACTCGATCTTCGGATCTCTTCTTCATCTCTTCGATCTCCTCGATCTCTCCGTCGATCTATCATGCCTAACGCCGGTCGAGGTGGCTCCCAAAAGCGTAAAACGATGCCAAACGTCACTCTGAGAGCCGGCGGATCCACGACTGCAAGACCTACTAATCTTCCTCTGCAATACAACTTCACTCCGGCGCCGGCGGTTCAAGTTCCTGCGATGAAGCTAGCTCAACAACAAGGCCCTTCAACGTCTTCCCCCCACGTAAGCAACTATCCACCGCCGCTGCAACTGTTCCAGAACTCAACGACTCAACCACATCGTCAAGCTCCTCCGCCTCTATCTGAAGAGGTCCACTACATTCCACCGCCAACAGAGCCTGCTTAGCAAGATCCCCCTCAATCGCCAGATCCAGACACTCCAGCGAACAGCCACCCTTCGTCTCAAGGGAACAACTTCCAAGAGGAAGTTCCGGGGACGTTGCCGGAGCTACAAGAAGACTCTGCGGTGGCTCTGCAAGTGATACTCTCCGTGCCAAACAGGGAACAGTGGTGCTGTGTCTTGTCTCCGATTCCCACACCAAAAACCGAGTGGTATGTTCTCTTCCTCTAATTTTTTCTCGTGTTCTTATCATGTGTAGTGTAACTCGTTTCTGTTATAAAGAATGGCTTGTTGTGGAACATAGTTGTGAATGATGGTTTTTGGAATTGGATTTTGTTATGGGTTGTGTAACATAGTAGAATTAGATGTAGAATCTTGTTAAGTGTAGAATCTGCCTTTGTTCTATACTCGTGTAGAATCTTGTTAAGTTCTTCAATGTGTGTGCTCTTGTTATGTTCTTTATTGTGTTCTGTTTGTGAATCATGAACATAATTGTGGAACATTTGTTGATCGTTGAACTTAGCATGTTTCCGGCTTAGACATTTAGGATCTGCCTTTGTTCTAGACTTGTGTAGAATCTTGTTAAGTTCTATACTGTGTCTGCTCTTGTTATGTTCTATATTGTGTTCTATTGTGAATCATGAACTATTGTGGAACATTTATTGATTGTTGAACTTAGCATTTGTTGACATGAACTAATAGGTTCTGTTGTGAATCATGTTCTCTTGTTATTCGTGTTCTCTGCCTGTGTAGATAAACTCTTGTTCAGTTATATAGTCTTCTCTAGTTGTAGTGTTTTGGATTTTTAACATGTTTACTTCTGTCATTGTTGCATGTGTTTGGAGGTTTACTCGCGACAAAGGATCTAAATTTGTTAGAAAGATCACACGGATTTTTACTCAAAAGTTCAATGCTCCCTACTATAATTGGTCTTGTGTGCCATTGGATAAAAGAGAAAGATTGTTTTTAGAGTTTGCGGTAAGCTTCTTGTATATCTCCAACTTTCTTTAGAATTTACTATTTAATCTTTCAAGTGTTCACTAACTTCTCACTTTTTCTGTAGAAAACTCACTATTGGGATCCCTTAATAACAGGGACATTCCAATACTACTTCAATGAGATCGTTAAGAGGCGCTTGAAGGACATGGTTAGCACCGCAAGGAGAACTCTGTGGGGAACAATGTGTGCTTACTGGGACACAAAAGAAGCACAGAAAAGGAGTAAGACCTATTCCAAAGCTCGTCTCTCTTACCGTAACGGTCTCTTTCCTCACATCCACTACTCTGGGCCAAAGTGTTTCCAAGAAATCCAAGATGAATTGGTAAGTGTTTCTGCAAAATCTCATGTGTTTTAGTGATGTTCGTTTTACTGTGTGTGATGTTCAGTTCTATAGTCTGTTGACTTGTGAAGATTACGATCTGTGTTTGCATGAAGAGAAAATGGGAAGACCGGTCCCTCTTGGTGAGGTGTTCATCCAGACACACACTAAGTCGGATGGAACTTATGTTGATCAGAAGGCGGAGAAGATTGCTCTAACTTATGAGCAAAATGTGAGAGAGAAGCTGTCTGGACTAGAGGCGGCTGCTTTCGCTGTGTCTGATGGCTCTTCACGTCCTAGGGATCTCATACTAGATGAGTATACATCCATCTTCCTCGAGGTAAGATGTTGCAGTCTAATTCAGAGTCTTAGAGTCCAATGATGCATTTTGTCACTAATTATCTTCCTTTCTATTTCTTGCAGTCCACATAACGGGATTCAAGAGGCAATCCTTATGGACTTGGATGTCTTAAAGACACTCTAGGCAGTGCCAACCGCCGACCGCCAACTCCCCGGAGACTCATCCTTTAAAGCCTTAGAAGAACGACCGCAGGAAGCTCAATGGCAAATTGAAGAGCAGGCTGCATATAATGAGAAGCGAGATGATGAGATTGCTGCCCGAGAAGCCGAGTCAGCCTGAGTCACAGCTGAGCAAAAGGACAAGATCGAGCACTTGTCCTTAGTCGAGAAGTATCTCCGCAGTTCTTGGACTTCATGGCCACTCACTCTTCCACATCCATAGAGCATATCCCAAGTACTACTCCATCTAATGCTCCATAGATTTTAGGTTTCCAAACACTAGTTGTACTTATCTTTCTTTGAATAAGTTGTTTGTCTAGAAACAAGATAATTTTATGTATTTGAACTTGATTTTGAATATATGTGTATATGTCTTTTCATATTTTATAGCATTTCAAATAACAAACAAGAACAATCGATGACTTTAAACAATAAACAAGAAACCCAACCTAGTAGTCGCAAAATAGTAGTAAATAAGTAGCAACTTAGTCGTAGAGTAGTCGTAAAATAGTCACAAAAATTTCCGACTATTATCAGACTAACCAAATTAGTCATAGTCTAATCGTCAAAGAGACATATAATAGTCGTATACATTTATACGACTATGATATGACTAAAAGAATCATATCCTTGGTACAGTATAATTAATCGTCAAACAGTCGTCGAATTGTCATACAACGTTTTACGACTATTTTACGACAACTTGAAACATACCGAGGGTTTAGAATATTTAATCACATAGTAGTCGTAAAGTCGTCGTAAACAATTAACGACTACTAAACGACTCCATGTTTCACACGCTCTGTACAGTACTATTAATCGTAAAATGGTCGTCAAATAGTTGCCCAATTAATACGACTACATAACGACGAATTTCTACTATTTAGGCTGTTGTCGTAATATTGTCGTTGATCGACGACTAATTAAGAACTACATTACTTAGCGACTATGGAATAATGACTACAATCTTTAGTCGCGGATTAGTCGTATTATCATCATTTATGACTACGAAATGACTGACTTGTAAGTCGTTATCGCCTGTTTTCTTGTAGTGTCAAGGATTGATTTGGATATAGTTCCATAGATCCACATCTTGACCAATCCATCATGTTGTTTCCACACTTTGTCAGTGTCATTGGTAGAGACAGAAGTACCATCAAGGTGGCCAAGGACTCCAAAATTGGTACAATGAGTTTCGAATAACTCCCTCCAAGCTTGGTAGTTAAACTTATTCATATCAAGAGTGATAGGAATATAGGCTAAAGGGTTTTTCGTTTGAGGAGGAAGGTGTAGGAGTCCTATTGAAATGGATGAGAAGAGAATTGAGGATGTATGAAGAAGAATAGAAAGATGAATGAAAGCGGAGATAGGATCGATCGCTTTAGCTTGGTGGCTATGTCAAGCGTCTAATACCATGTAAGAATGTAGAACTCCATCGAGAACTCTATTCATGAGACAATGCTTATATATCTTTACAAGATGATTGGTCTCCAAGACTCTATGCATATTCTCCAAGTCTATATATATTTGACATTATCGATATATATATATATTTCTATATTCTAAGATATTCCTTCGTAGCTGAATGATATTATCTAATAATTATTGATAACTAATAAATGTATAATATTTTTTCAGGGGCATCCAAGTCATCATCACATGCGGACCAGCACTTTCGAAGATTTGAGGGTTTGCAACTGATTTTTGAAAGTGCTATTGCAAAGGAATACAACACGTTTGGACTTTGTGGTTTTTCAAATGTTGAAACTTTTGAAGAAGAAGATGATCTTCAAACAAAGGATGGTGTGAACCATATTGAGATGAATGACGACGAGGTAAATGAAGAAAGAAAAGTTGCATACTAGGAAAAGATCTAAAACTAAACGTAATGGAGATTCACAGATTGAATTAATCATGGTGAGTCTTCACAGAAGGTGTTATCTAAAATGATTGGAGTTGGCACTAACATCATAAATCTTATTCAATAAAGAGAAGAAAGACATCCAACAGAATTTGAGTTTAAGGAATGCTAGGGATGCTATCAAGGAGATCTCGGATCTGGAAGATCATATCCGCTACGCCTCAGTGACCAAGATCCACGCGTTGAATTTGAAAGACGTATTTGTGAGCATGTCTATTGAAGAACGCTTGGGCTGGATTTGCCATAACACTTAGCTTGTTATTTTCAATGCATCTAATAAAAAAAATTGGTTAAAAATAAGTGTTCTAGTAATAGGTTTTAATCTCTATCAGTTTTGTTTTTGTTTCAGATTCAAGAATTTTTTAGGTTTGAGTTAAAGATAAGAAAATTTACATTTCATAAATAACGATTATCTCATTAAAGTATTCCTAAAGTGTTTTAGCTGTCTTTCCTTAGATCTTTAAATCTATATGTGTTTTTACTTTGGTCAATGGCTATGAGTTCTGTGTAGCTGAGTTTATATATCTCTTCTTCTCTATATTTCACTTGCAAGAGCTATGAGCTAATGGAATTCTTTTAAAGGTTTTTTAAACAACTTTGAAGTAGGAGTAACTGATATGAGTAGTAGGTGGGTTAAGGATGTGGTTTATGTTTAATAATTTATTTGAAATAACAATAAGACTTTACTCATTTTTTTATTTTATTTTATCTTATATACTCACGAGAAATAATGACACCACTCAAATGTTGAAAATTCATTGATAATTTTGTATTTTCATTTTCAAGACATTTTTTAGATTATTGTACAATAATATATTTGTTAATATTTTTATGGATATGCTAGCATGTTTTGTTTATTATTCTTAGAGATGATTTGTTAATAGATTTTCAAAATATTTTAAATTTTAAATTATTGTTACAATTAAATATATAACCAATATATCATAAAATCCCTAAAAATAAGTATTTGTTAAACTTACATTTCCTAAATAATATTTGAAATATTTCAATTCTCAAAGAAAGAAAAAAAAACGACTATCTACAGAAAAAAACAATTTGAAGAGAATCCATAATCACTCCTTTGTAAGTTTCTCTCAATTAATTTTGTATAATTTTTACACTCTTCAAGGTAAAGCTTTTTTCAAATATTCAAAGATTAAATATTGTTTGTTCATTTTTATCGTTCTTATTAGTTCCAGATGGATGATGATATACATGTAGAGGTAGAAGACAAAAGTATGAATATTGAGAGAATAGAAGATGATGATATTGAGACGAGCATATCTTTAGTGGTGGTAATGATGACGGTGGCAGCTGATATTCATAACACACGACGACATCTCATGGGTGATGATTATATGAATCGTCTGATTCGTCGATCAATTACAAAACTTGAAGAACAATAGATACGAAAGGTATTGAAAGACCCTCAACATTTTAGAGTATTGTACAATATATATTTAGAAGGTTTTTTCGAAACTATCGAATATCATAAGAGAAAAAACTGGCTTAGAAAACACAATACACATATATGTCGAAGAGATACTTGGTATCTTCATGCTCACAATTGGACAAAATGCAAAATATTGCTACTTCAAAGATACCTTTAAAAGGTCCAAATTTGCGGTGAGCACAAGCTTTAATAAATATTTGAGAGCTTTGCTTATAATAGCTCCAAGTCATGTGGTGAAACTTGATGGCGTGCCAATGAAGAAACGAGAAAGTACATGATTTTGTCCATATTTTAAGGTGCATTACTTTATCCCTTGTTCAAGATAACTTTTTTTAAATTTAACCAATTATTTATTTGCATTTACAACAAAATTGTGTTGGAGTAATAGATGGTACACATATACAAGCAACCGTAGTTTGACGTGAGATGTCAAGCTATCGTAATCGAAAAGGAACAATATCTCAAAATGTTTTAGCTTTATGTAACTTTGATCTGGAGTTTATCTAGGTTCTGAGTGGATGGGAGGGTTCGGCTCACGATTCAAGAGTATTAAGTGATGCATTCATTAGAAGAACAAACAATTTCCAAGTACCAGAAGGTAGAACAATTAAAAATCTATTTATAGATCATATGTCTTATAGTAACATATATCATCCAAATTTTCAGGAAAATTCTATCTAGTTCATTGTGGATTTGCAAATCATCTCTATTTCTTAGCTCCATTCCGTGGTGTTAGATACCATCTACACGAATTTTGCGGGTCAAGGGCGCGATCCTGAAACTCCACTATGAGTTATTCAATCTCCGCCATGCTTCTTTGAAAAACCTGATCAAAAGTATATTTGGAATCTCTAAATCTCGATTTGTTATTTTTAAATATGCTCCTCCTTTTTCTTAAACGAAACAAGATGGATTAGTCTTACCATCTGCATTGTTGCATAAAGAATGTCGATCAAATGAAGGCGACTTCCCTGATGAAGTGAAAAATGAAGGTGATCCAGTTAACAATGAAGGTAATGCAGTGAACACCAATGAAACTGATAGTGAGAAAAAGTCTCTTTTTAGTGAACATATGAGAGAATTTTGATGAGACCCAAAATATGAAACTATCAGATGAATGATTTTTGGTTCAAAGATCAAGAGAAGCCATGTTTGATATCACCTTTGTTTGTTTTTGACGTGAGAACAAAACAAATAATTTAGAAGAAATATATCTTTTCAACTAAATTGTTGTATAATATATTCGTAGAATTTAAAAGAAAGATTTTAAAAAGTCTTTATAGATACTTACAAATCTGTATTTATGTCTTTAATTATTTTCTATTAAATTATATCTTCCTCCCCTTCCCCCTTCCCCTTTTCTTCCCATTTCTATAATTTAAGTTTCTATGTGTTTTATTTTAATTTAACAAATTAATAATTCAAAATATAAAACATTATCTTCAGAGTACAACATTATTGACTTACCACATTTACAATCATTTTCAAAACATATTTGTTACAACAAGGTTTCTAATCTTCTGCTAAACATTACTATCATTCATTGTGAATGAGATTAAAATCATTTTTCTATATATTGTCCAAACGTAGAAATAAAATAATGTTTGAAAATAGTTATTCAAAATTATAAATGGAATATTTATTTAATAATTTATTATTTTTTTATTTATCATATATATGGTAAATATATGTGTTGATATTTATTTTTTTGGTAACTATATGTGCGTTGATATTCGTATAAGAACTATTCAATACACCTTTTAAAAGATCCATTATTTCTGAAACAATGATATACCTTGATTTTTTACTGATTTTAGGTATGATTTAGGTATTACTGATCTGTAAGATTCTTCATCTTTGGTTGTTCTTAATTCTAATTCTAGATTGATCATCTAGAACTTCGTCTCAGGTATTAGGTACCATTCAAAAGGGATCTTTTACCAGAACTATCATTAGATGAGCCAGGTTTTTAGATGTATACTAACATCGGTCTATCTACCTAGTTGAACTTATCAAACTTGATAATAATGCTTGTTTAGAATTAGGGGTTTGCAGGCTAACGTCGGAATCCTTAATTATTAGACATACTGAGTAATGTAGGCTAACATCGGTTACTCTGTAATAAAGATTTGAGTTCAAGAACGGTTCGTTAACATCCTAGTCATTATTAGATCTACTAATCATCTATTTCCTGAGTATTTTCCTAAGCCTGACGTTTTAATCTTCAGAATCTTAATCAATCTACTTGCTTTCTTTGTCTTTTATTTTATAATCTCTTTGTTTAGCTTAATTCAAAACCTTAGTCTATTGTATGATCTGAGAGCTTTGTGGAATTCGACCGTAAAGTACTACAATCGATTTCTTATTTGAAAGAGTGGTCTTAAGATTAATTTGACCTACATCAAACAACATTAATTAGATCTTAACAACCATAAATATGATTATATAGACAAAATTGTATATATATAAATATATATATATATATATATTCAAAAATAAAATATAGGTTAATTTACCTTAATTTTATTTCAACATGAAATAATAATTAGATAAACTATATATTTAATAGTTCATTGATTAAATAGTGGAGTGGGTAGGATTAACAATAGTGTCATATATGATTTAAATGAAATGTTAATTTCTTTTGATGCTTCTAATTGTGTAACTATATTAATTAATTACTAAATTATATATGTACCACAGGTTAAATCTTTAAAGATTAAAAATTTATATGAAATAAATTTAATACTAATTAAAAAACTTGAAATATCCAATAAATACCAAAACATCCAATAAATTCAATAAAAACTGTAAAAATCCAATAAAATTAATTTCCGCGCTCTTATTTTGATCAATTGTTTAAAGAAGGGTCAAACAAACTAATTAAGAATAAATATTATACATTTACAATCTTATTTAACTACAATAGCTAACTAAACTACATAAACATTCATTATCTATATAATTATATCTCATTTTCTTAAAAGTATCATTATGTACTTTGGCATTGTCCTTACGGTTTTAATCTTTTAAGTTTCTAAATTGAAATCACATCCTCTGTCTTTTTAAAACACGACAAAATATATTGCATTGCCTTAATTTTTAAATACGTCCAACCATCGCGTTACCAAAATAAAAACATATTTTCAAATACACATCACATAAACACCAAAAAATAATCTTTTCTTTGCATTGTAGCGTGGGTCGATCATAGTTTATTAACATAAAATCATACTCGGTTCGGTATAATAATGTATATATCACTCGTAACAAAAAAATTTGGTTTCGCGTTGATGAATTTTTATGCAAGACAAACGAATGACTTCATTAACTAACTTTCTTACATCATGATTTCAAATTGCAATTTAGGAAATGATTGTAAACTAGAATTTTAGAAGAAAAAATCCTAATTTAAATTTTATATCTATTTATATTTTAATATAACAATTTGTTTGAATTTAAGTTAAGTTTACTTCTAATAAAATATTATTGTTTATGAAAAGATGAGGGTTTAAAAAAAAAAACACTAAAAGATTTTTTATATGTTTTTAAGAAATGTGAGGGATTTTCTACCTATTTTTCTTAATTCTTAGACCTGTGAGTTTGGTTATAAGGTTTGATTCAGTTGAATCGTTGCTTTTTATTATTTCAGAATTTCAAAACTCTACCGAAAACAACCTAAATAAATTTTGGTTCGGTCGGTTTGGTTCTCGGTTAACTTTGGTTTTAAACTTAAAAATCAAACTAACCAAACATTTGTTGTCTGCTGTGACCAATTAACAGAATCGTCGAAATTCATTTTCGTAAAGAAAAAATATGCGAAGAACGGCGGATATAGTCACCATTGCTAGAAAAAGTAGAATAATTGATTAGAAGAATAAGAACTAATTGAAGAAAAAAGATGAAATGATGAAAAAAGAAAGAGAAGAGAATTAAAGAAGAATGTGAAGCAGATAAATGACGACATAATAAAAGAGAATGATAGATAGGGGTGTCAAAATAGGTTAATACCCATGGGTTACCCAAACCCCTCCATGATTTTAATGGGTTTTAGCGGGTTACCCTAACAGGGTTATGGGTTTATGATATGTCTATAATTTGCATGTTTTCAGTGTCCATTCATCATCGTTTTGAGTCCAGTTTCATATCATTCATAACTGTTTTATATCATTTCTCATCATTCTTGCATACTTTGCATTATTAGGATAGCTTTGCATACATATTGCATTTCTGAGTTGTTTTCAGGTGATTTGGAGCTGTTGAAGAAGAAACGAGCCAGAACCAGGAGACATACTCGACCACCAGGTCGTGTGCATCTAGCGCCATACTCGACCCCCTGGTCGAGTGACTTTGGAGCCATTCTTCCCATCTACTCGACCCCTAGGTCGAGTATCCTCAGCTCAGGCCACTCGATGATGCCACTCAACCCCCTGGTCGAGTAACACTTCGCCACACCACCTGACCACATTCGGCCGTTCACTCTACCACGTTACTCGACCTCCTGGTCGAGTATCATCACTCACCACCAACACCATCACTCGACCGGACACTCGATCACGTCTTCAAAGTCTACTCAAATCCGCACTCAACCAGGCAAGCTGAGCATAAGGAAGAGAAGAGGAGAAGACGAAGTGTTTGGAAACGGCCTGGACCTCCACCGGATCACGAAGCCCATCTCGGCCCATTATCATTCTATGGGCCGGGCGATTAGGTTATTGGCCCGTCTACTATCATTTTATTTCGTTTTGTATAAATAGATGTCTTAGGGTTCTGTCTTGGGACATCTAGTCGACATTGAGTTTTTGCTTCAGTTTTATTTGCTGTTTTACTCTGCTGCGCCGCTTTTGCTTCTACAACCTGTAATTCAATATTTTTCCAAGTTATTCAGATTCCACATTTTATCTCATCTGTCATCTTGTTTCTCTACTCTTTATCTCTTTACTTATGCAATATTATCATTTATCTGCGTTTATGTCTTTGAGCATGTTGTTTGAGTAGTGACTTAGAATTTTTAGGGATGGGATAGAGTAGTTGTGGAATCTGTAGTCTGTAGAATGGTTAAGTTTTAGAATTGATTGAATCCCTTCAGGACTAGTTGTGTTTACTGCTTATTTCTTTCTGATCAATTGGAATTTGATCCCAAGCATTCTCGCACCCAGAAGGTGTTCGATGGAATGCTTGATCCACTAGTTCCTGAGATATTCGTCTCTATCCCAAGGGATTGGCCGTTTAGAGCGTTTATTGACTTTATCAGTCTGTTTCTTATTGCCTGCATAGTTAGATTTCGTTAATGGGAATTAGTCTGGGTTAGCTTTGCTTGAGGATTTCTATCACGGGAGTGAATTGATCTGTTGTTGAACCTATTGTCTAGGGATAGCTTGATTGCGCTTGTTAACCATTCGAATAGGCTAGGATACCACTCTATTCGATTACCCCATCCTTAGGAATTTCTCGTCTATTTGATTTCTTTGTTATATCGTTATCACTTAATCGTTCTCATTGCTTGTTTCTTTGTTTTTGCAATCACTCGATCAACTTACTCGACCACACCCAGTGTCTGGCAACAGACTGTGCAGTCGAGTACGGTTGTCTCATTTCCTGTCTGTCACTCGACCGGTATACTCGACCACACCCAGTGTCTGGCAACAGTCTGTGCAGTCGAGTATATCTGTTTCATATCCTGCCTGTTACTCGATCACATCCTACATCTGGCATCAGCCTGTTGTGGTCGAGTGATTTTAGTAATTCTGTTATTGTTTCTGTTTTCTGCATGTTCACTTAGGACTGTTAGAAACCCCAATACTTATATTGCTTGGCTTGACTTAGTGACTTCTGATCACATCTCATCTGTTTGCATCACACCCATTTGGATTGACACCTAAAATACTACAACGACATGATTAGGGTTTTAGGATAATTGACTAAAAATCTATTATCAATTTGGCGCCGTTGCCAATTGGGCGTTTGTTTGCTATATTTGAGATTTCAGAATATTTAAGATAAAGTTCTTTTTCATTTTTTCTGAAAGTTACTAACTTTGTGTTTTTTCTGTTTGTCTGTTTTGATTCAGGTACTACGAATCACCAGCTTCACCAGTTGGTACTCGTTGTATGCAAACACGGTCACAAGAAAATCAGAATCTCCTGTTCAACGATAACATAAACCGTATTGCACGCCAACTCAGAACACAGACAAAAACAGACACAATAGCTGCAGTTGTAGATGAGCAAGTGCAACCAAACAACATAGGTGCAGACGATGCACCACGCAACCACAATCAGCGTAATGGCATCGTGCCTCCACCAGTGTAGAATAACAAATTTCAGATCAAGAGTGGTCTCATTGCCATGGTTCAGAGCAACAAGTTCCACGACCTCCCTATGGAGGATCCACTCGATCACCTGGACGAGTTTGATAGGCTCTACAGCCTAACAAAGATCAATGGAGTTAGTTAGGATGGCTTCAAGCTCAGATTGTTTCCATTCTCTCTTGGAGACAAAGCCCATCAGTGAGAAAAGTCGCTTTCTCAAGGCTCTATCACCTCCTGGAATGACTACAAGAAAGCCTTCTTGGTTAAGTTTTTCTCAAACTCCAGGACTGCGAGACTAAGGAATGATATCTCCGGTTTCACACAAACAAATAATGAGACTTTCTGTGAAGCATGGGAGCGCTTCAAAGGTTATCAGACGCAATGTCCTCATCATGGTTTCTCCAAAGCTTCACTTGTCAACACTCTCTACAGAGGTGTACTCCCCAAGATCAGGATGATTCTTGATACCGCTTCTAACAGGAACTTCCTCAACAAAGACGTTGAAGAAGGATGGAAGCTGGTAGAGAACTTGGCTCAGTCGGATGGCAACTATAATGAAGATTATGACAGAAGCATCCGCACCAGTTCTGATTCTTATGAGAAGCACCATAGGGAAATGAAAGCCATGAATGACAAACTGGACAAGCTACTCCTTGTACAACAGAAGCACATTCATTTTCTGGGTAATGATGAGCTGTTCCAAGTTCAGGATGGGGAGACTCTGCAGTCAGAAGAGGTCAGCTATGTGCAGAACCAAGGAGGTTACAACAAAGGTTTCAACAACTTCAAGCAGAACCATCCCAATCTGTCTTACAAAAGTACAAATGTTGCAAACCCGCAGGACCAAGTCTACCCTTCACAGCAGCAAAATTAACCCAAGCCCTTTGTTCCATACAACCAAGGTCAGGGTTATGTTCCTAAGCAGCAGTATCAGGGCAACTATCAGCAGCAACTTCCACCACCTAGGTTCACACAGCAGCAACAACAACCAGCTTCAACAACTCCAGATTCAGACTTGAAGAACATGTTACAGCAGATTCTCCAGGGACAAGCAGCAGGAGCAATGGATCTCGCCAAAAAGATGGCAGAAATCCATAACAAGGTTGATTGCACTTTCAACAATCTGAACATTAAACTTGAGGCACTCACCTCAAAGGTCAGATACATGGAAGGACAAACTGCGTCGACCTCTGCTACCAAAGTAACAGGACTTCCAGGAAAGTCCATACAGAACCCGAAGGATTACGCCACCGCTCACGCTATCACCATCTGTCGTGATCGAGAGTTGCCTACTCGACATGTCTCCACATCAATCACCAAGGACAGTGATGTTCAAGACGGGGAGGTTTCTACTCAGATTGAAATTTCAGTTGTTGGACTCGACCATTCAGCTGGATCCCATTTTCAAACTCAGTTCAACCTAGACGAGAAAGCAGCCATCATTGAGAGGATGGTAAAACGATTAAAGTCAGCACCATTACCTTCACGTGCTCTTCCATGGATATTCAGGAAAGCATGGATAGAAAGATACAATTCTCTTGCAGAGAAGAAGCTTGATGAAATGGAAGCGGTGATGCCTCTAATAGAAGTTCTCAACCTGATCCTGGATCCTCACAAAGATGTGAGAAAGTCAATTTTGGAAAGGATCAAGATTTATCAAGATTCAGAAGACGAATGTGATGTTAATCCGTCTAGGGCCACTGTTAAGAGGAGTGTTCAAGAAAAACTGGAAGATCATGGAACTTTCACTCTACCATGTTCCATTGGTCAATTGGTTTTTAGCAATTGTCTATGTGATTAGGGAGCTTTAGTAAGCTTAATGCCTTGCGACCTGACTTTGATCCTTGCTAATAGGTCTGCAAGGAAACCCCTTTGCCTGTTACGAGATCTGCCAGTAATGATTAATGTAGTGGAAGTACCTACAGATTTCGTTGTGCTTGAGACGGAAGTAGAACCTAAGAATCTTCTAATCCTAGGAAGACCTTTCTTAGCCTCCGTGGGAGCGATGATAGATGTCAAAGACAGAAGAATAAGTCTTAACCTTGGGAAGCACATCAAGCTGCAGTTTGACATCAACGAAACTTCGCAAAGGACAGCTGTAGAAGAAAAGATCAGGGCTCAACCTCAACCTTCGAATTCAATCACCAGACCAAGCACAGCCTCTACACCTGACTTGCGAGATCTCAAAAAAAAAATCTGATGAGCAAGAAGAAACCATAGAGAAGCTAGCTCAGACAGTTGAGGAACTTAAGAGTAAACTGGATCAGATGCAAGAGAAAGCTCAATCGAAATGCGGAATTGACACTATCCCGAGAAAAAAGATTACTTCAAGATGGTCTAAGGAGATAGATTATCCACCAGAAGAGAAAGAGGCCTACTTCGAGGAAAGAAGAATTGAGTATTCTGCTACGCATCTCTCAAGAGAGGATGCTGAATATGATGATGAGATTAGAGAGGACTATGCAGATCCTCTCTATCACCTATTTTCTTCTTAATGAGTGTGAGGAGTCAAGCTAGAGACTTTAAACAAGCTCACTTGGGAGAAATTCCCAAGACTGTTTCTGTAAATAAAACTTTTATTTTCTTGTTATTTTTTATTTGTTTTTGGTTGTGTTTGTGATTCTCAGGAACAGAGAAACAGCGTGGAGGTAGAGTAAAAATTTAAAAATTTTACTATATAGAGCAACAGGGGATCGAGTATGTCGGAAATTCAAGAGTTTGAAAAACTTTTGTTGCACTAAGAGGCCATGAGCTCGAGTAAGTTTGGTCGAGTATTAGTGATGATTTAAAAAACCCAAAATTTTGAAATCATATCTATACTCGACCAACAGAAGCTACAGAGACTTGCAGGGAGTTTAACAAGTTTACAGAGGATTACAGAGGGTTCTAGTCAATAGAGAACAATGCTTCAGGACAAACAGACAGAGCGTGGCCCACCACCTCTCACCTTTGTTCCCCCACGCGTTTTTAGAGGTAACAAAATCTCTTCCCTCCTTCCCCACCACTCGATCTCACCCTATCCTTCCCCACCACTCGATCCAACCTCATCTCTTCGACATCTCTCCCTCACAACTCTCTCTCGACCAAACCTCACCATCTCTCTTCCTCTCCAAACACTCGACCACACAAAAACACTCGATCTCTCCCCTCCGGCTTCGTCTCCCTTCTCACTCGATTACGACACAGCCACCGACACTCACGCCACCGCCTTCATCCTCTCTTTCACTCAACGATGGGACCAGTTTTGCCATCTCTCCCTTCTCACCACTCGCCGTTCACTCGACCACTCCGCCCTTCACTTCGCCAGAAGCTTCACCGTCTCAACGTTTCCTCCCTCTTCACTCTTGACCCCGCTGCTCCTCTCTATTCACCGCCTACTCGATCGTCGGACCTTCACCGTCTCACCATCGCTTCCTTTTCACTCAATCTCGCCTCCCATTCACTCGACCGCAAGAGCACCTCAGCTTCTACTTCGATTTCTTTCTCTCACCTCTCCGTTCTCACCGTTCACTCGACCTCGCCATTCACTGCGCCTCCGTTCATCTCTTCACTCGACCGCTCCTCAAACCGCCACCGTCTTCTCTCCATTCAACGTATACTCGACCACGCTGTTACTGTCTCTCATTCGTGTTCACTCGACCGCTATACCCGAAGCCACAATCTCACTGTACTCGACCGTTTTACTCGACCGCGTACTTGACCGGTTTAGTGTTTGCATTTTATTTGGACTAACATATTGATATTTGGCTTTGAGTTACATTCTTTTTCAGGAAATCAATATGAGTAACTACAGCGGCGAATCCTCCATGGATGCGGATTACAACGTCGATGAAGCTGAATCTTGGTCAACTGGACCATAGAGAGAGCAACAAGCTTATGAGAGCTTCAGAGCTGAGACCGAACGTTCAGTAGCTCGACGCAATGAGAGGAGAGCTGAGATTGCTAGAGGAAATAGAGCAATGACCAGCAGATATGAGTTGATCAACGAAGACATTGACGTCGAGTATGAGCCTGAGTCATGGCATAGAGAGACGAAGCTGTTGAACAGGCCTGATGAAGTTACAGTGGAGGAGTACATCAGACTTTTTGAGCTGAACGACTTCTGGGGAACGAGGTACCCCTGTTATCAGACTTTAGCCCAGCTGGAGCTACTGGAGGACGTACAACACTTATTCGAGAAGTGTCATCTGGAGACGATGATGTCTTACCCGTACGTTGCTTACAAGAAGGAAACAATAGAGTTTCTCTCCACTCTACAAGTGGAGATGTATAATGGACTTACAGTAGATGAGCTGGAGAGTGAAGGGTTGGGGTTCTTGACTTTTTCAGTGAACGAGCAGCGTTACCAGCTATCTATCAAGAGCTTGGTAGGATTGTTTGGTTTCCCCAGTGGAAAGGGAACTAAACCCAAATTCGAGAGGGAAGAGTTGAAGGATTTGTGGTTAACCATTGGGAACGATATGGCGCTCAACTCTGCGAGGTCTAAGAGCAACTAGATTTGAAGCCCTGTGATCCGCTACTATCAGCGCTCTGTAGCAAATGTTCTGTACTCTAGGGAATCTACAGGCACTGTGTCTAACACAGACATGGAGATGATTGATTCTGCACTCAAGTGCATTCTCCATAGAACAAAGGGGAAGAAGGTCCTGAAGGGCGACCTCAATGATGCACCACTGATTATTCTTCGGTTGATCCACTTGTGTGGATACAGGAAGTGGGCGCACACCAACGGGAAGAAGAGGGCGCGAGGACCCCTTTGTGTAGATGGTGTTGTGACACCGATTCTGATTGCATGTGGTGTACCTCTCACGTCTCCAGCGTTTGATCTGAGGATGATGGATTTAGATCATTTGCGTCGTTGTGAGTTTCTGGAGCACGACATGGTTGCCGATTTCTATCGCTACGAATTCGAGCACTCCTTGACCCGAACAGCCAACATTCTGCTTTCCTGCACTGAGGCCACAACCATACTTAGGGCGAAAACATTGACTTCAAGCCTGCGCGTGATTACCTCTACTTTGAGAGCGCTCTACCGACTGATGACAACGTCCCTACAACATAAGCTACAGAGGATGAGATTGCTGAGACAGATGATGATAGGGAGGAGGAGTACGATACGAGCATGTATCATTTCAGTGAGCACGTACCTCCAGCGCGGAAGAGCAAGAGCTTGAGCGAAACTCACAGAAACAACAGTAAGTTGCAGAGGTGGAGCGTACCTCCTAAGTTGCACAAAAACAACGTACCTCTAGTTACAGTGATATCAATACCAAGGTTGAAGCACTGACATCTAAGATCAGATACATAGAAGGCCAAACTGGGTCGCCCTCAGCACCCAAATTTACAGGACCTTACGGAAAATCAATGCCAAATTCAAAGGAGTATGCTCATGCTATCACACCTAGAAGCGGTAAAGAATTACCCACAAAAGTGAGTCCGAACCAGAACACTGAGGACAGTGTGGAGCAAGATGGGGAGGATTTCTGTCAGAATGAAGATTCCGCTGAAAAAGCAATAGAAGAGCCTATACTCGACCGATCTACACGACCACTAGCTCCTGCAGCGTCTCCTCTTGTTGGAAAACCAGTTGTCGCCAAAACCAAGGAAAATGTCTTCGTTCCCCCACCTTACAAGCCACCACTCCCATTTCCTGGTCGATTCAAGAAGGTCATGATACAAAAGTACAAAGCTCTCCTGGAGAAACAATTGAAAAATCTTGAAGTCACGATGCCTCTTGTCGACAGTCTTGCACGTATACCAGACTCTAACAAATATGTGAAAGACATGATTACAGAAAGAATCAAAGAAGTCCAAAGAATGGTGGTGCTAAGTCACGAATGCAGTGCGATCATTCAGCAGAAGATCATTCCAAAAAACTAGGAGATCCTGGTTCGTTCACCTTGCCTTGCGCTCTTGGTCCTTTAGCCTTCAGCAAGTGCCTCTGTGATCTAGGTGCATCTGTGAGTCTCATGCCTCTCTCTGTTGCAAAGAAACTGGGCTTCAACAAGTACAAGCCCTGCAATATATCCTTGATCCTAGCTGACAGATCTGTTAGAATTCCCCATGGTATGCTGAAAGACTTACCAGTCATGATAGGCGTGGTCGAAGTACCTACAGACTTTGTGATTTTAGAAATGGATGAAGAACCCAAAGACCCTTTGATACTGGGAAGACCATTTTTAGCTACAGCTGGAGCTATCATTGATGTTAAGAAGGGAAATATTGATCTTAACCTCGGGAGAGATCTCAAGATGACCTTCGATATCACCAACACCATGAAGAAGCCTACAATAGTAGGAAATGTTTTCTGGATTGAAGAGATGGATATGTTAGCTGACGAAATGCTAGAAGAGCTAGGAGAAACAGATCATCTATAGAGTGCTCTAACAAAGGATAGCAAAGAAGGAGATTTACATTTGGAGACTTTGGGGTACCAGAAGCTTTCAGATGAACACAAAGCAGTTGAGAATCCAGGAGAATATGAAGATTTGGGTGAAAGAGCAAGGGGGGAATATATACTCGACCACATCACTCGACCAACAGCCCATTCAGTATACTCGACCACATCACTCGATCACAACCCCTCCTCTGAAGCCAACTTAGTATCCGATGACTGGTCTGAACTCAAAGCGCCCAAAGTCGATTTAAAACCATTACCAAAAGGGCTAAGGTACATTTTTCTTGGACTAAACTCTACTTATCCTGTCATAGTGAATGATGAGCTAACTACTGATCAAGTAAACCTGCTGATAACTGAGCTTAAAAAGTATAGGAAAGCTATAGGATACTCGTTAGATGATATTAAGGGGATTTCACCTACCTTGTGCATCCATAGAATCCACCTTGAAAATGAATCCTACTCTAGCATTGAACCTCAAAGGAGATTAAACCCAAACTTGAAAGAGGTTGTGAAAAAGGAGATACTTAAACTACTAGATGCTGGGGTTATCTACCCTATCTCTGATAGCATTTGGGTATCCCCAGTTCACTGCGTTCCTAAAAAAGGAGGTATGACAGTTGTTAAAAATTCTAAAGATGAACTGATACCCACTAGGACTATAACTGGACATAGGATGTGTATTGACTATAGGAAGTTAAATGCTGCCTCTAGAAAAGACCATTTCCCATTACCCTTCATTGATCAGATGCTAGAAAGATTAGCAAACCATCATTACTATTGCTTCTTGGATGGTTATAGCGGATTTTTTCAAATCCCTATTCACCCAAATGACCAAGAGAAAACCACTTTTACTTGTCCTTATGGAACCTTTTCTTACAAGCGTATGCCTTTCTGTTTCTGTAATGCACCAGCTACTTTTTAGTTGTGTATGACTTCCATTTTCTCGGATTTGATAGAGGAGATGGTAGAGGTATTCATGGATGATTTTTCTGTGTATGGCTCTTCCTTCTCCTCGTGTTTGTTGAACCTGTGCAGGATACTTAAAAGATGTGAAGAGACAAACCTGGTGCTGAACTGGGAGAAATGCCATTTCATGGTTAGAGAAGGCATCGTTTTGGGCCACAAAATTTCTGAGGAGGGAATAGAGGTTGATAAGGCTAAGGTTGACGTGATGATGCAGTTACAGCCACCAAAGACTGTCAAGGACATCAAGAGTTTTCTTGGACATGCAGGATTTTATAGAAGATTCATCAAGGATTTCTCCAAGTTGGCAAGACCGCTCACTAGACTGTTGTGCAAGGAAACCGAGTTTGCATTCGACGAAGAATGTTTGACAGCCTTTAAGTTAATCAAGGAAGCTTTGGTCACTGCCCCAATAGTCCAAGCTCCAAACTAGGACTTCCCATTCGAGATCATGTGCGATGCTTCAGATTATGTAGTAGGAGCAGTTTTGGGCCAACGGATTGATAAAAAGCTGCATGTGATCTACTACACAAGTAGAACGATGGATGATGCACAGGTAAGGTATGCCACTATAGACAAGGAACTGCTAGCTGTGGTATTTGCATTCGAGAAATTTAGAAGCTACCTAGTGGGCTCTAAGGTGACAGTCTACACTGATCATGCTGCTTTGAGGCACATATATGCGAAGAAAGATACCAAACCTAGGCTGTTGAGATGGATCTTATTGCTCCAAGAGTTTGACATGGAGATAGTTGATAAGAAGGGAATTGAAAACGGTGTAGCTGATCATCTGTCTAGGATGAGAATTGAAGACGAGGTCCCTATTGACGACTCCATGCCAGAAGAACAGCTAATGGCAATTCAGCAACTTAACGAGAGTGCCCAAATTCGGAAATCACTCGATCAAGTATGTGCAATCGAAGAAAAACTTCCGTGGTATGCTGATCACGTCAATTACTTGGTTAGTGGTGAAGAGCCCCCAAATATGTCGAGCTATGAGAAGAAGAAGTTCTTCAAGGACATTAACCATTTCTACTGGGACGAACCTTATCTCTACACACTCTGCAAAGATAAGATCTACAGGAGATGCGTCTCACAAGACGAAATCGAAGGCATCCTACTGCACTGCCATGGGTCTGCCTATGGTGGCCATTTTGCAACGTTCAAGATAGTGTCAAAAATCTTGCAAGCAGGTTTTTAGTGGACGACAATGTTTAAGGATGCTCAGGAATTCATCTCGAAATGTGACTCATGTCAGAGAAGAGGGAACATCAGCAGAAGTAATGAGATGCCTCAGAATCCGATCTTGGAAGTTGAGATTTTTGACGTTTGGGGAATAGATTTTATGGGTCCATTTCTTTCTTCTTACGGAAACAAGTACATACTGGTCGCAGTGGACTATGTATCAAAATGGGTTGAAGCCATAGCTAGCCCCACCAATGATGCTAGAGTTGTGCTAAAGCTGTTCAAGACAATTATCTTCCCTAGATTTGGAGTACCGAGAGTTGTAATCAGTGACGGAGGGGAACATTTTATCAACAAGGTTTTTGAGAACCTTTTGAAGAAACATGGAGTAAAACACAAGGTAGCCACTCCTTATCATCCACAGACGAGCGGGCAGGTGGAAATCTCCAACAGGGAGATAAAAGCAATTCTAGAGAAAACAGTGGGGATTACAAGGAAAGATTGGTCTGCCAAGCTCGATGACGCATTATGGGCTTATAAAACAGCCTTCAAGACCCCTATTGGCACGACTCCTTTCAACCTTCTCTATGGAAAATCCTATCACTTGCCTGTTGAACTCGAGTATAAAGCCATGTGGGCAGTTAAACTCCTGAACTTCGACATTAGAACCGCCGAGGAGAAGCGGTTGATCCAACAAAACGATCTCAACGAGATTCGCTTAGAAGCTTATGAGAGTTCCAAAATCTACAAGGAGCGAACCAAGTCTTTCCATGACAAGAAGATAGTCTCAAGAGATTTTAAGGTTGGTGATCAAGTGCTGCTGTTCAACTCACGCCTGAGGCTTTTTCCAGGCAAGCTCAAGTCTAGATGGTCTGGTCCTTTCTCTGTTACTACAGTCCGACCTTATGGTGCTATCACTCTAGCTAGGAAGAATGGAGAATTCACAGTCAATGGCCAGCGGCTCAAGAAATACATGGTAGATCAATTTATTCCAGAAGGAACTTCTGTTCCTTTGGAGGAGCCTTTAAACGCCTAAAGAGTATGAGGAGTCAAGCTAAAGACCTAAAACAAGCTCACTTGGGAGGAAGTCCCATGCCTATCTTTGTACAGATCTTTTATTTCCCTTGTTGTTTTTGATGCATTTTGTTAGTGTTTTCAGGAGACATGTATGAAGAGCAAAGGGAAATGGATTCTGGCCTTGAATAGCAATACACTCGACCACAGAGCAATCAAGGACACTTGACATTGTTCTGGTTTCTCCACCCCAGGAAATCACTCGACCACACCTTACAAGGACCGAATGATGATGTGATCGAGTGTAGCGAATGATGCAATCACAACTTCTGCATGTTAGTAATCCACT
Source organism: Arabidopsis thaliana (assembly GCF_000001735.4). Classification (NCBI taxonomy): domain Eukaryota; kingdom Viridiplantae; phylum Streptophyta; class Magnoliopsida; order Brassicales; family Brassicaceae; genus Arabidopsis; species Arabidopsis thaliana. The sequence goes on from NC_003076.8 coordinate 12,408,222, forward strand.
CGACCGTGGTACTGGCCGCAGCATAAGAAGAGAGGTCGAATATCATCAGAGCGGTGCTGGCCGCGACGAAGGAGCAGAGGTCGAGTACCCCCAAGGGGAAGCTGAGACACAACAGGGAGACTCCTCGATGGCCTGGGAGCAATCACAGGCAGCTATTGATGACCAACTCCGCTTCTTCTTCTACTGAGGTAAGCACCTCACTTCACCATTGTAATATAACATCTCCTGTTTTTATTTTGTTTCTGTGATGTGTTTTGTCCTGAGTACTCTCTTCCAAATTTGGTCACACAGTGGACTGTGTGATTTAAGTTTGGGGGAGGGCTCAGGAAGTGTGTGTTGCATTGTATATAATCTTGAGTCTGCATTCATCTAAGGCATAGAAAAAACCAAAAAAATTGAAAAATTTCAAAAAATGATTTCACAACAATAGAGTGCTCATGTAGTTGCATTGCATCTAGGATCGAGTCTAGAGTGTTTCGTTTAGGATTGTTGCATATGCATAGGGGATAATGATGAGATAGCCTTGTAAGCATTTTGGTTCACCCGATAAACTCAGTGCCCTCGTTGTTAGTTGTCTCATGCGTAGTCAATGAAATTGAAGTAAAACTGCATCATGCCTACATTGCTCTACTCGACCACACTGTTAGGATCTGATACCATTCCCTATCAATTTGAACTTGAATCTGATTTAGAATTATCATGTCTTGGCATCGAATTAGAACTCATGGATACCCTAAAATACTTGGATTTTCTTACTCATTTTAACCACTCTTGTTAGTCCAAGTAGCTCACTCTCCTTATTAGAGCAGTTAACCCGAACCCAAACAAAAAAAATTCTTTCAAGCCCTATATCACTTGTGAGTGTTTGTGAGGTCTTATTTCGATTGAGCTTGGTAGAAAGTGTTAGGTTCTTAACGACAGAGATAGTGTCTCATGTAGTTCTAGTTCGCCTTCTTCGGACTGGATAGGACTAGGTGGGCGCTTATATCATGGGTTGGGATGTGTTTAAAAGAAAAGGGTGAATTCATTGTTGATAAGGAAAGGGAAAGGATTCTAGGGGAAGTAAGCTAAAGAAGTTAGAAAAAAATCTAGTAAAGGTTTTGGGAATGTTAATGAAAAGAATGAGGTTCTTGTTAGCTAAAGAAGAAGGGTTAAAAGCCTTTGGTTTTAAAGATTAAAAACAGGAACCTTAGTTGTTAAAGAAATCTAACTCCGCTAGATGTATCAGAGTGTTGAGAAAGCTTCTCCTAGAGTTAAGAGAAAAGAAAAGAATGATATGAAAAAGAGTTCATGAATGCAAAGGGTAGAGTTAAGTTCTTGTATTGGGACTGGAGTTGGGATTACCATTAGAGCTTCATTGTTATACTCTGGGTAGATGAGATCTTATCTCTGTATGCATAACTTGGGACTTACCTTTACCATTCTACTAAAGCTCAATCATTCTTGAGGGATCCCCTGTTACTTAAACCTATTATGTAAGGGACCATCTTTGTCTCTTTACCTTTACCTTAGCCAAATGAGTTCATTGATGATGCATTGCTTGATTCACGTTCCAGAACTAATGAATGTTAAAGGGATTGGTAGATTTGAAAGCATGTGTAGGTCGAGTATAAGAGACGGATTGATTGATAACAATGCATGGCTAACGTTTTTGAGTAAAATTTAATCATATTGCATCTTAGAACTACCAACTTGGACATTGATTTTATTTGCTCTATCATATGCTTTGGTTCTGAGTCCCCACCTTCAAACCTCTCCTTCAACTATGTCTTCTTATTTGCTTGAGGGCAAGCAAAGACTAAGTTTGGGGGAGTTGATATGTCTATAATTTGCATGTTTTTAGTGTCCATTCATTATCGTTTCGAGTCCAGTTTCATATCATTCATCACTGTTTTATATCATTTCTCATCATTCTTGCATACTTTGCTTGATTAGGATAGCTTTGCATACATATTGCATTTCTGAGTTATTTTCAGGTGATTTGGAGCTGTTTGCGAGTAAATTAGAAGAAACAAGCCAGAACAAGGAGACATACTCGACCACCAGGTCGTGTGCATCCAGCGCCATACTCGACCCCCTGGTCGAGTGACTTTGGAGCCATTCTACCCATCTACTCGACCCTTAGGTCGAGTATCCTCAGCTCAGGCCACTCGATGATGCCACTCAACCCCCTGGTCGAGTACCATTTCGCCACACCACCTGACCACACTCGGCCGTTCACTCTACCATGTTAATCGACCCCCTGGTCGAGTATCATCACTCACCACCAACACCATCACTCGACCGGACACTCAATCACGTCTTCACAGTCTACTCAAATCCGCACTCAACCAGACAAGCTGAGCACAAGGAAGAGAAGAGGAGAAGACGAAGTGTTTGGAAGCGGCCTGGACCTCCAACGGATCACGAAGCGCATCTCGGCCCATTATCATTCTATGGGCCGGGCGATTAGGTTATTGGCCCGTCTACTATCATTTTATTTCGTTTTGTATAAATAGATGTCTTAAGGTTCTGTCTTGGGACATCTAGTTGACATTGAGTTTTCGCTTCAGTTTTATTTTCTGTTTGACTCTGCTGCGCTGTTTTTGCTTCTGCAACCTGTAATTCGAGATTTTTCCAAGTTATTCAGATTCCGCATTTGATTTTATCTGTCATCTTGTTTCTCTACTCTTTATCTCTTTACTTATGCAATATTATCATTTATCTGCGTTTATGTCTTTAAGCATGTTGTCTAAGTAGTGACTTAGAATTCTTAGGGATGGGATAAAGTAGTTGTGGAATCCATAGTCTGTAGAATGGTTAAGTTTTAGAATTGATTGAATCCCTTCAGGACTAGTTGTGTTTACTGCTTATTTCTTTCTGTTCAACTGGAATTCGATCCCAAGCATTCCCGCACCCAGAAGGTGTTCGATGAATGCTTGATCCACTAGTTCCTGAGATATTCGTCTCTATCCCAAGGGAGTGGCCGTTTAGAGCGTTTATTGACTTTATCAGTCTGTTCTTATTGCCTGCATAGTTAGATTCCGTTAATGGGAATTAGTCTGGGCTAGCTTTGCTTGAGGATTTCTATCACGGGAGTGAATTGATCTGTTGTTGAACCTGTTGTCTAGGGATAGCTTGATTACGCTTGTTAACCATTCGGATAGGCTAGGATACCACTCTACTCGATTACCCCATCCTTAGGAATTTCTCGTCTATATGATTTCTCTGTTTTATCGTTATCACTTAATCGTTCTCATTGCTTGTTTCTTTGTTTTTGCAATCACTCGATCAACTTACTCGACCACACCCAGTGTTTGGCAACAGACTGTGCAGTCGAGTATATCTGTTTCATATCCTGCCTGTTACTCGACCACATCCTACTTTTGGCATCAGCCTGTTGTGGTCGAGTGATTTTAGTAATTCAGATATTGTTTCTGTTTTCTGCATGTTCACTTAGGACTGTTAGAAACCCCAATACTGTTATTGCTTGGCTTGACTTAGTGACTTCTGATCACATCTCATCTGTTTGCATCACACCCATTTGGATTGACACCTAAAATACTACAACGACATGATTGGTGTTTTAGGATAATTGACTAAAAACCTATTATCAGTAAGCACCTCACTCCACCATTGTAATATACCATCTCCTGTTTTTATTTTGTTTCTGTGATGTGTTTTGTCTTGAGTACTCTTTTCCTTATTTGGTCACACAGTGGACTGTGTGATTTAAGTTTGGGGGAGGGCTCAGGAAGTGTGTGTTGCATTGTATATAATTTTGAGTCTGCATTCATCTACGGCATAGAAAAAACCAAAAAAATTAAAAAATTTCAGAAAATGACTTCACAAAAATAGAGTGTTCATGTAGTTGCATTGCATTTAGGATCGAGTCTGGAGTGTTTCATTTAGGATTGTTGCATATGCATAGGGGATAATGATGAGAAAGCCTTGTTAGCATTTTGGTTCACCAGATAAACTCAGTGCCCTCGTTGTTAGTTGTCTGATGCGTAGTCATTGAAATTGAAGTAAAACTGCACCATGCCTAGATTGCTCTACTCGACCACATTGTTAGGATATGATACCATTCCCTATCAATTTGAACTTGAATCTGATTTAGAATTATCATGTCTTGGCATCGAATTAGAACTCATGGATATCCTAAAATACTTGGATTTTCTTATTCATTTTAACCACTCTTGTTAATCCAAGTAGCTGACTCTCCTTATTAGAGTAGTTAACCCGAATCCAAACCTAAACCTTCTTTCAAGCTATATATCACTTGTGAGTGTTTGTGAGGTCTTATTTCGATTGAGCTTGGTAGAAAGTGTTAGGTTCGTAACGACAGAGATGGTGTCTCATGTAGTTCTAGTTCGCGTTTTTCGGACTGGATAGGACTAGGTGGGCGCTTATATCATGGGTTGGGATGTGTTTAAAAGAAAAGGGTGAATTCATTGTTGATAAGGAAAGGGAAAGAATTCTAGGGGAAGTAAGCTAAAGAAGTTAGAAAAAAATATAGTAAAGGTTTTGGGAATGTTAAAGAAAAGAATGAGGTCCTTGTTAGCTAAAGAAGAAGGGGTAAAAGCCTTTGGTTTTAAAGATTAAAAACAGGAACCTTAGTTGTTAAAGAAATCCAAATCCGCTAGATGTATCAGAGTATTCAGAAAGCTTCTCCTAGAGTTAAGAGAAAAGAAAAGAATGATATGAAAAAGAGTTCATGAGTGCAAAGGGTAGAGTTAAGTTCTTGTATAAGGACTGGAGTTGGGATTACCATTAGAGCTTCATTGTTATACTCTGGGTAGATGGGATCTTATCTATGTATGCATAACTTGGGACTTACCTTTAGCATTCTACTAAAGCTCAATCATTCTTGAGGGATCCCCTGTTACTTAAACCTATTCTGTAAGGGACCATCTTTGTCTCTTGACCTTCACCTTAGCCAAATGAGTTCATTGATGATGCATTGCTTGATTCACGTTCTAGAACTAATGAATGTTAAAGGGATTGGTAGATTTGAAAGCATGTGTAGGTCGAGTATAAGAGACGGATTGATTGATAACAATGCATGGCTAACGTTTTTGAGTAAAATTTAATCATATCGCATCTTAGAACTACCAACTTGGACATTGATTTTATTTGCTCTATCATATGCTTTGGTTCTGAGTCCCCGCCTTCAAACCTCTCCTTCAACTATGTCTTCTTATTTGCTTGAGGGCAAGCAAAGACTAAGTTTGGGGGAGTTGATATGTCTATAATTTGCATGTTTTCAGTGTCCATTCATCATCGTTTCGAGTCCAGTTTCATATCATTCATCACTGTTTTATATCATTTCTCATCATTCTTGCATACTTTGCATGATTAGGATAGCTTTGCATACATATTGCATTTCTGAGTTGTTTTCAGGTGATTTGGAGCTGTTTGCGAGCAAATTAGAAGAAACAAGGCAGAACAAGGAGACATACTCGACCACCAGGTCGTGTGCATCCAGCGCCATACTCGACCCCCTGGTCGAGTGACTTTGGAGCCATTCTTCCCATCTACTCGACCCTTAGGTCGAGTATCCTCAGCTCAGGCCACTCGATGATGCCACTCAACCCCCTGGTCGAGTACCACTTCGCCACACCACCTGACCACACTCGGCCGTTCACTCTACCATGTTAATCGACCCCCTGGTCGAGTATCATCACTCATCACCAACACCATCACTCGACCGGACACTCGATCACGTCTTCAAGGTCTACTCAAATCCGTAGTCAACGAGACAAGCTGGGCACAAGGAAGAGAAGAGGAGAAGACGAAGTGTTTGGAAGCGGCCTGGACCTCCATCGGATCACGAAGCGCATCTCGGCCCATTATCATTCTATGGGCCGGGCGATTAGGTTATTGGCCCGTCTACTATCATTTTATTTCGTTTTGTATAAATAGATGTCTTAGGGTTCTGTCTTGGGACATCTAGTTGACATTGAGTTTTTGCTTCAGTTTTATTTTCTGTTTGACTCTGCTGCGCCGTTTTTGCTTCTACAACCTATAATTAGAGATTTTTCCAAGTTATTCAGATTCCGCATTTGATTTTATCTGTCATCTTGTTTCTCTACTCTTTATCTCTTTACTTATGCAATATTATCATTTATCTGCGTTTATGTCTTTGAGCATGTTGTCTGAGTAGTGACTTAGAATTCTTAGGGATGGGATAAAGTAGTTGTGGAATCCGTAGTCTGTAGAATGGTTAAGTTTTAGAATTGATTGAATCCCTTCAGGACTAGTTGTGTTTACTGCTTATTTCTTTCTGTTCAACTGGAATTCGATCCCAAGCATTCCCGTACCCAGAAGGTGTTCGATGGAATGCTTGATCCACTAGTTCCTGAGATATTCGTCTGTATCCTAAGGGAGTGGCCGTTTAGAGCGTTTATTGACTTTATCAGTCTTTTCTTATTGCCTGCATAGTTAGATTCCGTTAATGGGAATTAGTCTGGGCTAGCTTTGCTTGAGGATTTCTATCACGGGAGTGAATTGATCTGTTGTTGAACCTGTTATCTAGGGATAGCTTGATTACGCTTGTTAACCATTCAGATAGGCTAGGATACCACTCTATTCGATTACCCCATCCTTAGGAAATTCTCGTCTATCTGATTTCTTTGTTTTATCGTTATCACTTAATCGTTCTCATTGCTTGTTTCTTTGTTTTTGCAATCACTCGATCAACTTACTCGACCACACCCAGTGTTTGGCAACAGACTGTGCAGTCGAGTATATCTGTTTCATATCCTGCCTGTTACTCGACCACATCCTACTTTTGGCATCAGCCTATTGTGGTCGAGTGATTTTAGTAATTCAGATATTGTTTTTGTTTTCTGCATGTTCACTTAGGACTGTTAGAAACCCCAAAACTGTTATTGCTTGGCTTGACTTAGTGACTTCTGATCAAATCTCATCTGTTTGCATCACACCCATTTGGATTGACACCTAAAATACTACAACTACATGATTGGTGTTTTAGGATAATTGACTAAAAACCTATTATCAGTAAGCACCTCACTCCACCATTGTAATATACCATCTCCTGTTTTTATTTTGTTTCTGTGATGTGTTTTGTCCTGAGTACTCTTTTCCTAATTTGGTCACACAGTGGACTGTGTGATTTAAGTTTGGGGGGAGGGCTCAGGAAGTGTGTGTTGCATTGTATATAATTTTGAGTCTGCATTCATCTAAGGCATAGAAAAAACCAAAAAAATTGAAAATTTTCAGAAAATGATTTCACAAAAATAGAGTGTTCATGTAGTTGCATTGCATTTAGGATCGAGTCTAGAGTGTTTCATTTAGGATTGTTGCATATGCATAGGGGATAATGATGATAAAGCCTTGTAAGCATTTTGGTTCACCAGATAAACTCAGTGCCCTCGTTGTTAGTTGTCTGATGCGTAGTCATTGAAATTGAAGTAAAACTGCACCATGCCTAGATTGCTCTACTCGACCACATTGTTAGGATCTAATACCATTCCCTATCAATTTGAACTTGAATCTGATTTAGAATTATCATGTCTTGGCATCGAATTAGAACTCATGGATATCCTAAAATACTTGGATTTTCTTACTCATTTTAACCACTCTTGTTAATCCAAGTAGCTGACTCTCCTTATTAGAGTAGTTAACCCGAATCCAAACCTAAACCTTCTTTCAAGCTATATATTACTTGTGAGTGTTTGTGAGGTCTTATTTCGATTGAGCTTGGTAGAAAGTGTTAGGTTCGTAACGATAGAGATGGTGTCTCATGTAGTTCTAGTTCGCGTTTTTCGGACTGGATAGGACTAGGTGGGCGCTTATATCATGGGTTGGGATGTGTTTAAAAGAAAAGGGTGAATTCATTGTTGATAAGGAAAGGGAAAGAATTCTAGGGGAAGTAAGCTAAAGAAGTTAGAAAAAAATATAGTAAAGGTTTTGGGAATGTTAAAGAAAAGAATGAGGTCCTTGTTAGCTAAAGAAGAAGGGGTAAAAGCCTTTGGTTTTAAAGATTAAAAACAGGAACCTTAGTTGTTAAAGAAATCCAAATCCGCTAGATGTATCAGAGTATTCAGAAAGCTTCTCCTAGAGTTAAGAGAAAAGAAAAGAATGATATGAAAAAGAGTTCATGAGTGCAAAGGGTAGAGTTAAGTTCTTGTATTGGGACTGGAGTTGGGAATACCATTAGAGCTTCATTGTTATACTCTAGGTAGATGGGATCTTATCTCTGTATGCATAACTTGGGACTTACCTTTAGCATTCTACTAAAGCTCAATCATTCTTGAGGGATCCCCTGTTACTTAAACCTATTCTGTAAGGGACCATCTTTGTCTCTTGACCTTCACCTTAGCCAAATGAGTTCATTGATGATGCATTGCTTGATTCACGTTCCAGAACTAATGAATGTTAAAGGGATTGGTAGATTTGAAAGCATGTGTAGGTCGAGTATAAGAGACGGATTGATTGATAACAATGCATGGCTAACGTTTTTGAGTAAAATTTAATCATATCGCATCTTAGAACTACCAACTTGGACATTGATTTTATTTGCTCTATCATATGCTTTGGTTCTGAGTCCCCGCCTTCAAACCTCTCCTTCAACTATGTCTTCTTCTTTGCTTGAGGGCAAGCAAAGACTAAGTTTGGGGGAGTTGATATGTCTATAATTTGCATGTTTTCAGTGTCCATTCATCATCGTTTCGAGTCCAGTTTCATATCATTCATCACTGTTTTATATCATTTCTCATCATTCTTGCATACTTTGCATGATTAGGATAGCTTTGCATACATATTGCATTTCTGAGTTGTTTTCAGGTGATTTGGAGCTGTTTGCGAGCAAATTAGAAGAAACAAGCCAGAACAAGGAGACATACTCGACCACCAGGTCGTGTGCATCTAGCGCCATACTCGACCCCCTGGTCGAGTGACTTTGAAGTCATTCTTCCCATCTACTCGACCCCTAGGTCGAGTATCCTCAGCTCAGGCCACTCGATGATGCCACTCACCCCCCTGGTCGAGTACCACTTCGCCACACCACCTAACCACACTTGGCCGTTCACTCTACCACGTTACTCGACCCCCTGGTCGAGTATCATCACTCACCACCAACACCATCACTCGACCGGACACTTGATCACGTCTTTACAGTCTACTCAAATCCGCACTCAACCAGACAAGCTGAGCACAGGGAAGAGAAGAGGAGAAGACGAAGTGTTAGGAAGCGGCATGGACCTCCATCGGATCACGAAGCCCATCTCGGCCCATTATCATTCTATGGGCCGGGCGATTAGGTTATTGGACTGTCTACTATCATTTTATTTCGTTTTGTATAAATAGATGTCTTAGGGTTCTGTCTTGGGACATCTAGTTTTATTTTCTGTTTGACTCTACTGCGCCGTTTTTGCTTCTGGCATCAGCCTGTTGTGGTCGAGTGATTTTAGTAATTCTGTTATTGTTTCTGTTTTCTGCATGTTCACTTAGGACTGTTAGAAACCCCAATACTGTTATTGCTTGGCTTGACTTAGTGACTTCTGATCACATCTCATCTGTTTGCATCACACCCATTTGGATTGACACCTAAAATACTACAACGACATGATTGGTGTTTTAGGATAATTGACTAAAAACCTATTATCAGTTTAATAGGTAAAACCCATAGGGTCATTGGTAACCCATGGGTTCATTGTTAAAACTAAGAAAGTGAAATATATTTATATGTATATGTAAAATATGTTCTTTTCTTTAAGATTTTAGGATGTTTTTCTGTTTTAATATCTAAATATTTTTAATGTGTTACTTAAACATTTTGTTGGTTTTATATGTTATATTTTAGATTTTTAATTATTTTATTTATATATGGGTACCCATTAAGCCAATGGGCTTTACATTTATGGGTTTGGGTATGTAAATTCAACCCATATAAATAAATGGGACGGGTTTGACCCGTCTATTAACATCTTAAACCCATATAGGTTTGGGTCAGGTCGGGTCGTGTCAGATTACCTATTTTGACACCCTTAATGATAGACATTTAGAGATCTTTGGATTTGTACTTAATGGGCTTCAAAATAAGCTTTGTGCTAATCAAATTAATTACGTGTGAGCTTGTATCAAAACTTAAATTTCAATTGATTAAAAAAAAACATTGCCCCACATAAACTGAAAATCCATAATTTTTTTGTCCCACATCGGTAATTTCAAACATTTTTTGTATATAAAGGCCGGCTCAAGAGAACCGGAGTCCATGTATTTAGATAAGCTCTAGCAAGAGCAATAGAGTGTGAGTTTTCTAGGTTTTTTGACAATAATATGGCACTAGAAGAAAATAGGTGATTTGCGTGAAGATATTGCGAGGAACTATATGGTTCGCTAAATATCGTGTAATGAGCATGCAAATTGCGTCAAACTAGCATGTGATACTACTTTGTCACTAATTTACTTAGAAACAATTTTTCATAAAATCGAAGCCGATATGCGTGTAACTAGCGATGAATTAGAGTGGAACTGGTGAATTCTTCGCAAAAGACATGGTCATTTGCACCAAATTTGCATAGACATGTTTGATGCAATGTTGTGATGCATTTGAGATGAATTTATAGTGGTAAGTGAGAAAGGTATTAAAATTATGCTACCCACTTTGCTTTCTTCTTAATATCGTAGCTAAAGTACCACGCAAATACCTAGCAAACAGATTTTTAAGCTTATATAAACCGACGCTGAGATGAATAAATGAGTAAGGAAAAAAATGTTTTCTCTTTAAAATTAAGCATTCTTCTTAAATCTTCTATTCAAAAAATTTATATATTTTAGTCGTGGAGATATATATATATATATAATATGATATAGATATGTATGTTATTAATAATGTTTGTCAAAAGATATAATCATAACCAAAATGCATTGAATTAATTATATGGACTCATTTTTAATACTATTTTATCTCATTCTTTTGCAATTATTTGATAAAAGACAATCTTAATTATATCTTATATCGTCATTTTAAAAATAATAATAATACATGAAAGTTATGTTTGTGGTGGATGATTCAATAAAAATATATATTGAAGACTGTACAATTGATAAATGACAATGAATGATGTAATCATTGACATAATAACCTCAATCATTGAAAAAATGACAGTTCTAAATCATATCACAAATTTTATTTATATGGTTATTTAATAGGATCATGATGTTTGAACCAAAAACTGAAACTTAGGTAATAAACATAATGGAAAAGATAAACTAAAAGAATTAATATAACAATGTAGTTATGGTGATAATGTGAACAAGTTGGTGCAAAAAAAAGAAAATAAATAAGTTATAGCTGAATGTATAATTTTTATTCATATAATTTTAAATACATATTACATAATGATTAGTCTGTAAGGATTGGATTAGAAGTAGGAGAATCATCTTGAAATCCGAAATTGATTTTACAACAACATATAGGAAAAGCAAATGTTACACAATCAACCCCCTTTGACGTAACCTAGTGATAAGCATTTTGCATTGCATACATCTCTACTTTTGCAGTCTAATCTTTAATCTTGACATGGATGCTCTTGAGTTCTCTATGTTATGTTCATAAACAATAACATATGTAACAATTTAAGTACATGATATAATAATTTAATATTTATGATAGTAATGACCGATACTCATGCAATATTCCGAGTCTACTAACTTTGACTCAACAAGTCAAAGACATCATCAAACTTTAAAATAAATCAAAAAAAATTATATTTAGATATTTTGGTACTTAACAAATAAATAGTTTACCCGATATTATCGGCAAAAGAACGAGAGTAATAACCATCAATAAAGGTAATAGAAGAGATGAAAACTTCTAAATTGCCATTATTTATGTTTCTGGTAAAAAAACATTTTTAAAAAAAAAATAATTATCTTCCAATCTCAACCAAAAAATATTAAAAGAAAACTAAAAACAAAATAATTTTTCGAATTAAGAAATTTTAATATGAAAATAAATGTTGTCTTCTTCAACAAAAAAAATTAGCTTATAATATTGAAAATAGTTAAATTAAAATTTGACGAGTTACCTTTCTTCTCTATGATATTCTAAAGATTACAAAAGGTGATTGTATTTGTCATGAATTTGTATATTTATGTACATAAACAGATATACATACATCATGATATTATTTCACATATATAGCTTTAATAAACATTCTATATTTGAAAAGTTGAATATTATATAATGAATTTCCATAAAATAAATCTTGATTAAAGATTTAGTCAAAAGTTTCATAACTTATTTAAACGATTCTCTATATATGTAAAGTTATTATGTTTTTATTAAAACTTTCAAAGAATTTATTAATTTTGTATCAAAATCTTTTCCTATAATTAAGACAAATATGTGGGAATTTTTGCTAATTATGTATGTTTATTAACCATAAACATACAATTTTAAAATAAAAGTTGGGAAGAAGGCACATCGTAACTCTATTCCTTGCATAAGGCGTTTAGACGAGATTTGGTGTCTTTAAAAAAGTGACCCTTTTTTGTGAGAGCATAAATAATCTAATTAAAAACATGATTTATTTATAATTTCTAATTGAAAACTTGATTTCTTATTTGGGAAAGATGATGGCGTAGAATTTGGATAAACAAATTCGTTATGAGAGGTTGTAGAAAAAGAAAAGTTGAAAGTGGCAATGATGATAGTTGTTTAGAATTTTTAAGAAATCGTAACTCCTTAAGTTTTGTTGCAACAGATTTATTTGTAATTTATAATTATTGCTACCACATATTTTTTATCAATGATAATTTTTGTTTTCAACAGCTTTAATTGATTCAGCTCAAAAGAGCCCTTTTTGGTACAAACTTTTTGAGCCAAATTATCCGCTTTGATATTTGCATAGCGAAAAACTAAATATAAAAAGAAATTTGAATGTTTTTCCTTGTCACATTGAATTTCCTCCAAATACATTGAAATTGCTGGCCATTCGATAGAGAAAGCTACCATCTTCACCAGTTTGTATAAAAAAGCTATATCTTCATTTTTGACACATGTCATACACTTCATCGCCAAGACGAGTGCTTCCTCTTGTGTATATAGTGGAGTTAAACATTTCGAAGGTTTGCAGCTTCCATGGTTGGTAACTCTTTGTTTGATGACAAACATATCCACATTTTTCCGGATAACTTATCACTTCTTTTCCATGAGCCATTCACAAATCATCGATATCCATAATAGATAGGCTCTTGTAAAAGATCTCTCAACCGACTTCAACTTTCTGATTGCAATATTTCATGATTTTGAATATGAAACCCGACCTTAGCTAGCTACCACGATTATGCCTCATTTTTTGCTAAGCGTAGTACATTTATATCCACGTTTTCTTAAATCTTGTCATTTTTGTTTTCCAAATATACCAAATTATCAATCGGTATGAAGATGTATTGATATTTATAGATGACAAATTTATTTGTAATTATAATGAATGCTACTACAGATTTTTTTTTATCATAGGTAACATGTATATTATATTGGGATAGACAAATTCGATAGTTGTAAATCTATTTTATTGCTTCACATTTATTTGAATTATTGTAGCAGATATATTTTAAATGTCATTGTAAACTTACTCAAATTGCTTATGATAGAATTATTTGTACTATTGCAAGATACTTATGCATATTAGTTCAAATTTATATGTGTTTAACCTTATATCATTTGAACTAATAAAGAATGTGGTAAACTATGATCTTATAAATAAAATATCAAATATCAATAAAATGTTTAAAAAACAAAAAAATTGCAAGTATAATTTATTGTTAAAGCAAGAATGTTTCTAAATAACTAGCTAACTAATTTTAGCTTAGTATTTCAGCTACCTCAAATTTCAACTAAATGTTGGAAATTTTTTGTTTAACCTTAGTTTGATAATGTTACTTGTGGATGTAGGATTTGCATACTCAAGAATTTGTTTGTTTGTGGGTTAAAACTCTTAAGATCAAAATGTACAAATGAATACAGGTATGAATTTGTATATATATATTGATAATAATTTCTGTAATGATTTCTATCATGAAATCTAAATCCCAAAGATCATCTAGATTCAATTTAATTCAACCATTAACAGTTTCTTGTAAAAGAAGAAACACTAACCTTGATCCATTGCTTGATGGGGATGATGGATTCAAGTCTTCAATTGATTTTCTCCTCCCTCTGACCTCTTATCACTTAATGATTCTTCTGATGGATGAAGAATCTAAACACTCACAGTTTCGTTTTGTCTCTTTCAGCAGTCGTGTTTGTCGTTACGAACACTTACGTTTTCGTTTCTATTCATCTCTTTTTATAGTTGTGATTGGTTATCAACACAACAACCAGTAACGTACAGATACGACCATTCACACATGCATGTATATACACAAGCAGTTATAACAAATAATAATAACCATCGTATATGTGTATATATAATACATGTGCATGACAATTAAACTAATTTGGACAAAACAATAATTGAGGTAAGGAAGGAGGGTTATCAATACACCCGGATTATAATGACATTAATCGAAACTGATCCATCACGTTGTCGTCTTTTAATATTATAATCTATACGTTAATATGAACTTGAACTTTATAGTTAAACCGAAAAACACATAGGCGACACTGAATATAAAATATGCTTACATTCTCCCACTTGGTCTTTGTGTTAACTTGATGGTTTATTAACTTTAATGTGCACTTTAATATCAAGCTCATTTGATCTTTAATTATTTAAATAAAATTAAAACTGACCGAATCATGGCGGTCACACGTCATTGAACGACATGCTCCCTTCCATGTATCACAAATCACTTCTAATTCTATGTTGTTCTTTTATATTGAGAAGAACAATAATTCTCAAAATACTCATGTTATCTATGAACCGTAAATGTGTACACATACTTTAATGATAACATCTTTAATCAAATAGAAACATAACTTTAAGCGAATTCATAATGTCATTCACACAACAAGCATTCTATAATCAAAACAGCAAGGACTTATCGATAACCCCCATACGCTCCACATGGCCAATGAACGCCTTGGGTGCTAATCCCTTAGTTAACGGATCTGCGACCATCATATCCGTCCTTATATGCTCAAATGACACTCTATGTTTCTTAACTTCTTCTTTGACAGACAAGTACTTTATCTCCATGTGTTTAACATCTTTCGAGTATTTGTCATTCTTTGAAAAGAAGACAGCTGCGGAATTATCACAGTAAATTCTGAGCGGCTTTTCTATGGTGTCGACAATCCGGAGCCCCGAGATAAAGTTCCGCAACCACAATGTATGAACTGTGGCCTCAAAGCATGCCACAAATTCAGCCTCCATAGTGGAAGAAGCAATGATAGACTGCTTTCCACTTTTCCACGATATTGCTCCTCCAGCTAGTAGGAACAAATATCCAAAGGTCGATTTTCTACTATCAACGCATCCGCCATAGTCTGAATTTGAATATCCAATAACCTCAAGATGATCAGATCTCCTGTATGTAAGCATGAGCTCTTTGGTGCCTTGCAAGTACCTGAGGACCTTCTTTGCAGCTTTCCAGTGGTCCATTCCGGGATTACTTTGATATCGACCCAACATACCAACATCAAAGGTGATATCTGGTCGAGTACATGTTTGAACATAGTTCAAACTCCCAACCACTGATGCATAGAGAATTCTTTCCATTCCTTTACGTTCCAATTCATTTCTAGGACATTGCATTTTACTGAACTTGTTCCCTTTCTGAATTGGAACTACACCACCAGAGCATTCACCCATTCTATACCTCTCTAAGATCTTATTGATATATCCTTTCTGAGATAAGCTTAACAATCCTCGAATAATTTCTATCCCGATCACATACGATGCCTCACCCATATCTTTCATTTCAAAGTTCTTAGAGAGATATTTCTTTATATCATATAACATGCCCATATCATTAGCAGCAAGCAAAATATCATCAACATATAAGACTAAGGCCATCTCCATTGGTGAGATACTTTAAAAATTTCTCAAAAAATAAATATAATAATATTTTATTATGATTTAGTTTCTGTCCAATTATAAACACACACATATACACATAGTCTCTCAATCATTACTCTAAAGTTTCTCTGCAGAGAAACTATTCTCAATCTCTCTCCTATCTTTCTTCTACTTTATTATTATTTTATATTTTTTAGTTAATGAGAAACTATGTGAGAGACTACTGATGGAGATGCTCTAAAATCATAAACTTGCTCCCACAGACCTTCATGTAGATACATCGGTCAACTGTAACCTCTACAAAACCATATGACGTAATGGTATCATTAAATTTCAAATACCATTGTATGGAAGCTTGTTTTAGCCCATATATCGCCTTTTTCAGCTTACACACCAGATTTTCATTTTCTGTGGTCACAAACCCTTCAGGTTGATCCATATATACTTCCTCCTCAAGCTCTCCATTTAGAAAAGCGGTTTTCACATCCATTTGGTGAAGCTCTAGATCATAATGAGCCACCAAACCCATAACAATTCTTAGAGAATCTTTCTTTGAAACTGGAGAGAAAGTCTCTTTATAGTCAATGCCATCTTTTAGGTAAAACCTTTAGCAACAAGGCGAGCCTTGTATCTTTCAATGTTACCTTTCGAGTCACATTTAGTCTTAAAGACCCACTTAGAACTAATGGTTTTGAAACCGTACGGTAACTCTACTAAGTCCCATACATTGTTGTCACCCATTGATTTTAATTCTTCTTACGCAGCATGAAACCATTTTTCAGAATTGTCACTTTCCATGGATTTTTGGAATGTGTTCGGGTCTTCATCAATGCTTAAGCCACATTTACTTTCAACAGCATAAATCACATAGTCACTTGAAATGGCAGACCTACGTTGCCATTCAGATCGCCTTAATGGTTATTGTGGTATGCCATTTTCTTCTTGAATAGTGACAGGTTCATTGTTTGTCCCTTCATCTAGTGAGGTTGGTACATCATCATGTTGTACTATTGTGTCATTTGACTGTACTAAAACAATAGGAACAACAACCTCAGGTGTAACAACAGGTGAAGAAACTTCAACCTGGACTTCTTTAATGTCCCCCTTTCTTGGTTCACCACTCCCACTAGTTTGACCATTTTCAGTGAATCTAGCATTTCCCGTTTCAACTATCCGCGTACTATGCTTAGGACAGTAAAATACATACCCCTTTGATTTTTCTGGATAACCAATGAAGAAGCCACAGACAGTCCTAGAATCAAGTTTCTTTTCATGTGGGTTATATGGCTTTACTTCTTCTGGACATCCCCAAACACATAAATGTCTTAAACTAGGTTTCCTTCCCGTCCACAGTTCAAAAGGAGTCTTAGGAACTGCCTTACTAGGAACTCGGTTTAAGACATACGTTGCAGTCTTTAATGCATATATCCACAATGAAAGGAGTAAAGAACTCTTACTTAACATGCTCCTAACCATTTCCATTAAAGTACGATTTCGCCTCTTGAACCAACATAGCCTTCAATTCCTTAAAGTTCCATTTATCTTTAATGGTGTTCTAATTCACCTGGAACTGGCTAAACTCAAAAGGTAAAGAGTTCATAATGAATTGGACCAAGAAATTCTCATGAACTTCCATTCCCAAGGTTGATAACCTTTCTGCCAAATTAGACATGTGGGTCACATGACCATGGATTGGCTGAGACCAGTCAAACTTTTTCGTAGTAAGCTCATTCATGAGACTTCCTACAACTGACTTATCAGCCAATTCTGATTGTGAACACTCTTTGATTTTCTGCATGACCTCCCTTGCTTTCTCTGTCTTAGGCATAGTTGGCTTAACACTTTCTGCCATTGTCATCCTCATGAGGTTCATACTCAGCCTGTTAGACCGCTCCCATGTCTCATAACGAGATTTTTCATTTCCGGAGCTATCTAGTGTAATGGTTGGAGGTTCCTCATCCGTTAGTATTGTAGAGTCCAAAGCCATTACACCCAATGCAAAACGAATATGTTCTGACCATTCAGCATAATTCAGTCCATTGAACTTCAAGACAGAGTTAGTGGATGCATACAAACTTAATGAAGCTGCAAACATTTAAACATGCTTACCTATTAGTGCTTTGATACTTTTATACAAACTCTTAAGGCCTAACTTAAACTTTAAAGCATGAATTTAAATAACCTTTGGGCAATATCTAAACACAAGCACGTTAACGATGCTAAAGTTTTTGTTCTTTTATGATTAATCAAATTACACATATAAATAAAAAATAAACATATTACCTTTAGGTATACATATTATTGACTATATCGAAAAATGATTAATTCTTTCATATTATTAACTTATATATTCAAGAATATATAGATAATAAAATAATTAATCAATCTTACATATCATTTTATTTAGCATCTCTTTAATCATGATCAATTAAATAAACTTTTATTTTTCTAACCTCTATATGTATTATAACAAGGCCACTTTGATGACTAACAAGCTATATACAATATAAACACTAAAACATTTAATGGGTAATTTATTTTTATGTGTTCATAACCAATATTTTATAACACAATTGCCCAACTTAAATAAAATGCAGCGGATATTTTATAATCGAGACTTCACGTAACCGTCATCAAGAAACCCAGAATTTATTAAGATGATAACTCTAAATGCACACTTAAGCATACAGGGGAAAACTTTAATAATCTGATCACGATTCCAAAACAATAAATTCTCAGATTCTTTTCATTTCATTTTTAATGTGCCATAAAAACCCAGAAACTTCCAAATATGATTCTACGAGTATCATCATGCACATGCAATAACAACTTCAATAATTCCACATGTTCCCAACAATAAAAGGTTACGTTCATGGTGACGAACTAAGTTACGTTAATTCA
Source organism: Arabidopsis thaliana (assembly GCF_000001735.4). Classification (NCBI taxonomy): domain Eukaryota; kingdom Viridiplantae; phylum Streptophyta; class Magnoliopsida; order Brassicales; family Brassicaceae; genus Arabidopsis; species Arabidopsis thaliana. The sequence goes on from NC_003076.8 coordinate 12,427,100, forward strand.
ACAAAATTCCAGAAGTTATAATAAACCTTTTTTAAACATGCGTTGGAACAGTGATGAACGAACATGGTAAATTAATTAAATCTAGATTAGCTCTGATACCACATATTGACAATAATTTTTGTAATGATTTCTATCATGAAATCTAAATCCCAAAGATCATTTAGATTCAATTTAATTCAACCATTAACAGTTTCTTGTAAAAGAAGAAACACTAACCTTGATCCATTGCTTGATGGGGATGATGGATTCAAGTCTTCAATTGATTTTCTCCTCCCTCTGACCTCTTATCACTTAATGATTCTTCTGATGGATGAAGAATCTAAACACTCACAATTTCGTTTTGTCTCTTTCAGCGGTCGTGTTTGCTGATAAGTGTGTATTTTGCATGTCTTGAGCATCCATTTGTCATCATTTTAGCATCATATCATCACTGTTTTATACCATTTCACATCATTTGTCATCACTTTGCATGGTTTGGATAGTTTTGCATGCATGTTGCATATTTGTGTTGTTTTCAGGTGATTTGGAGCTGTCGACGAGCTAACTGGAAGAAGGGGACCTGATCATGACAAACCACTCGACCCAGAGGTCGAGTAGGAGCTTCAAGATCTCAAGAGACCACTCGACCCCCAGGTCGAGTAGAAGACACCGCCACTCTACCACAACACTCGACCCCCAGGTCGAGTGTCTTCATCCCCATCTCTTGACCACCACTCGATCACATCACTCGACCCCCAGGTCGAGTGACTTCACCTCCATCTTTTGACCACCACTCGATCACATCACTCGACCCCCAGGTCGAGTGACTTCATCCCATTGCCAAACCTTCACTCGACCTCATCACTCCACATGGATGTTGAGTATCACCATCACCACCACTCGACTGCATACTCGATGACGAGCTTTAGAGCCTTCTTCATTCCGCACTCAACCAGACACTCGAGCACAAGGAAGAAAAGAAGACTCCAGCTATTCACTCGACCTCTCACTCGACCACATGGGTCGAGTACAGTTCTTAACCCGTCCCAATACTTCATCGTTTTGAGTATTAGGGTTTCGGGATATTTGGATATAAGTAGCATGTACTTCACATTTTCGACAAGAAGTTTTTTTTATCTAGTTTTATTTCCGCAGACCTTGTGTTCTAGACTTTTTGTAATCCGGATTTCTCTTTATCTATTCAGTATTCAGTTTATGTTCTTGATTTCGTTTACTGTTGTTCATTCTGTTATCATCCTGCTGTTATATTGTTGTTATCATGTTTTCAATTTGTTCAACGTTTATGCTTTCTATTATGATATCTGAGTAGTGAATAGGTTTCTGAGGATGGGTTAGACTAGTGTAGAATTCTCAGTATGCTAGGTGATTGAGTATTGGTTGATAGATCCCTTCTGGATTAGTTGTTCTTAATGCCTATTGCTTTCTGATCAACTGGAATTTGAGCCCATACATTTCCGCGCCCAAAAGGTGTTCGATGAAATGTCTGAACCACTAATTCCAGAGATTCGTGACCCTGTACCAAGGTATTGGTTGCAGGGAACGTTTTGGCTTTAACTTGTTGATTCGTAATGCCTGTTAGGTTAGCTCTCGTCAATGGTGATTGAGTCTGGGACTAGGTTAGCTTGAGAGTCTCTGTTGCGGTGGCACTTAGATTTGGTTAATGAACTTGTTGTCTAGGGTTAATTTATTGAGCATGTCAATCACCTGTAAACTAAGGAAACAAAACTACTCAATTACCCCATCCTTAGGAATTCTTTATCTGATTGATTTTATTGTTTACTCTACTGCTGTGTACTGCATCCTGTCATATGTTGCTTAGTTTATGCAATTCTTTACTGTTACTCGACCTGATACTCGACCACCTAGTTGTCTGGCAACAGACTGTGCAGTCGAGTATCCCTGTTACATTATCTGTCTGTTACTCGACCTGTCACTCGACCACACCCTGTGCTCTGCAACCAGCTGTGTTGGTCGAGTGTTTATTTGTTTCTGCTTGATTTTCTGTTTTCTGCATGTTCACTTAGGACTGCTAGAACGCACCAAAACCTGTTATTGCTTGGCTTGACTTAGTGACTTCTGATCACATCTTGATTGTTAGCATCACACCCATTTGGATTGACAACCTAAAATACTACAACGACATGATTGGTGTTTTAGGATAATTGACTAAAAGCCTATTATCAATTTGGCGCCGGTGCCAATTGGGTGTTTGTTTGTTACATATGAGTTTTCAGACTTGCTTAGATGATGTTCTTTTTCAATTTTCTTTTCGGTTACTAACTGTGTGTTTTTCTTGTTGTCTTTTTGATCCAGGTACACCTCTGCTGTATGCGAACTCGATCAACAGGCAATCAGAACCTCCTTTTCAACGACAACATCAACCGCATAGCTCGCGAACTCAGAAAAAGGAGAACCACAGTCAACCCTGTACCTCAGCAACCACTCGAAATGGCTGAAGAACAGAATCAACAAAATGGCCCTGCCAACATTGGTTCTGGAGATGCACCACGTGATCACCGTCAGAGGAAGGGAATTGCACATCCAGCTATCCAGAACAACAACTTCGAGATTAAGAGTGGTCTCATCTCGATGATTCAGGGGAACAAATTTCATGGTCTGCCAATGGAGGATCCACTCGACCACCTTGATGAATTCGATAGGCTCTGCAACCTAACAAAGATCAATGGTGTCAGTGAAGACGGATTCAAGCTCCGTTTGTTCCCATTCTCCTTGGGCGACAAAGCACACATCTGGGAGAAGAATCTGCCCCATGACTCAATCACCACCTGAGATGATTGCAAGAAGGCTTTTCTATCAAAGTTCTTCTCCAATGCCAGAACTGCAAGACTCAGAAATGAGATTTCTGGTTTCTCACAGAAGACTGGTGAAAGCTTCTGTGAAGCATGGGAGCGTTTCAAGGGTTACACCAACCAATGCCCTCATCATGGCTTTACTAAAGCCTCTCTGCTCAGCATTCTTTACAGAGGAGTCCTACCACGCATCAGAATGCTTCTGGATACCGCCAGCAATGGGAATTTCCAGAACAAGGATGTTGAAGAAGGCTGGGAATTGGTTGAGAACCTTGCTCAATCAGATGGCAATTACAACGAGGACTGTGATAGGACCGTCAGAGGAACAACTGACTCTGATGACAAACATAGGAAGGATATCAAAGCGCTGAATGACAAGCTGGACTGGATTCTTCTTAGCCAGCAAAGCATGTGCACTTCCTTGTTGATGACGAGAAGTATCAAGTCCAAGATGGGGAGGGTAACCAGTTGGAAGAAGTCAGCTACATCAACAACAACCAGGGTGGCTACAAAGGATACAACAACTTCAAAACCAACAATTCCAACCTCTCGTACCGCAGTACCAACGTTGCTAATCCTCAGGATCAGGTGTATCCTACACAACAACAACAAGGTCAGAACAAACCTTTTGTTCCCTACAACCAAGGTTTCGTTCCTAAGCAGCAATTCCAGGGGAACTACCAGCAACCACCGCCACCTGGGTTTGCACCTTAGCAAAACTAAGGTCTTGCTGCTCCTGATGCTGAAATGAAACAGATGGTCCAACAGCTGCTACAGGGACAAGCATCTAGCTCAATGGAAATTGCTAAGAAATTATTTGAATTGCACCATAAGTTGGACTGCAGCTACAATGACCTGAATGCCAAAGTGGAGGCATTGAATACCAAAGTCAGATACTTGGAAAGCCAATCAGCATCTACCTCTGCACCAAAAGTTACAGGACTTCCAGGGAAGTCCATACAAAATCCAAAAGAGTATGCAACCGCTCATGCCATCACCATCTGCCATGATCGAGAGCTGCCAACTCGACCTGTCACTGATTTCATCACTGGGGACAGTGATGTTCAAGAAGGGGAGGCTTCTACTCAGGTTGAAGTCTCTGTTGTTGAATTCAACCATTCTACTGGTTCTGGCCATCTCACTCAATCCACCTCGGAAGAGAAGGCCGCCATAATCGAGAGAATGGTAAAACGATTCAAACCTACTCCACTACCCTCACGTGCTCTTCCGTGGACATTCAGGAAAGCATGGATGGAGAGATACAAGTCTGTTGCAGCGAAGCAGTTGGACGAGATTGAAGCAGTGCTGCCACTAATGGAAGTTCTTAACCTGATTCCTGATCCTCACAAAGATGTGAGAAATTTAATACTGGGAAGGATCAAGATGTATCACGATTCAGATGATGAAAGTGATGCCACTCCATCTCGAGCTGCTGATAAGAGGATTGTTCAAGAGAAGTTAGGAGACCCTGGTTCATTCACTCTACCATGCTCCCTAGGTTCATTGACTTTCAATAAATGCCTTTGTGACCTAGGAGCATCAGTAAGTCTAATGCCACTCTCAGTAGCTAAGATGTTGGGTTTCAACAAATATAATATTGCAATATCTCCTTGATCTTGGCTGATGGGTCTGTTAGACAACCTCATGGGTTATTAGAAGATTTGCCTATCAAAATTGGAAATGTGGAGGTGCCTACAGACTTCATAGTGTTGAACATGGATGAAGAACCAAAAGATCCCTTGATCTTAGGAAGGCCCTTTTTGGCTACAGCTGGAGCAATCATAGATGTTAAGCAAGGAAAGATTGATCTTAATATGGGGAAGGATTTTAAAATGAAGTTTGACATCAATGATGCTATGAAGAAGCCGACAATAGAAGGACAAACCTTCTTAGGTGAGGAAAAGGATCGGCTAGTTGATGAACTTATAGTGGAACTTAAAGAAGCAAATAACTCAAAAACTGTTTTGACCAAGAGTGGTAAAGCTGGGTATCTCCCTAGTGAAACTTTGAGTTCTGAGAAGTCATTAGACTCACACAAGGCAACAATTGGCTCAAAGGTTTACAAGGGCTTGATGGGGTCTGACACAAAGGTAATGAAAGCTAATGAAGTAAGTTCAACACATGCTCGACCAACTGATTCCACCAACAACTCGAAGAAGCCTTCAACTTGTCCTGAAAGCTCATGCTCGACCAAACAACTCATGGCAAGCACTCAGACGTCAGATGATTGGTTAGAACTCAAGGAGAGATCTAAATGGCAGGACAAAGCCATACAAGAGCTAACACATATTGTGAAAGAGCTGAAGGATCACATCAAGGAGCTCAATAGAAAAACCAACCAAGTACCACTCAACATCAAGGACGCCCTTGACGATGGAGCCACTATTCTTGTCAGCAAAGAAGGATGTGAATTCCTATCAGAATGGTGTAGAGGAGAAGACTATCTTAATAAAAAAGAAGCTTACTGTGAGGACATGGCCTCTGAGTACCCAATTGCACACCTGTCAAGAAACCCTAATGAGTATGATGATCACTCTACTCAAGAAGGAGAGGAGACCACATTTCCTCTCCGCAACCCACCTTGAGCCAAATGAGTATGAGAAGTCAAGCTTAGAGACTTAAAACAAGCTCACTTGGGAGGAAATCCCATGTCTATCTTTGTACATATCTTTATTTTTCCTTGTTGATTTTGATGCATTAAGTTAGTGTCTTGAGGAGATAAGTATAAAGAGCTGAGTGAAGTGGATTCTAGCTCAGAAAGTACAGTAGTATACTTGACCACAGAGCAATGAAAAATACTCGACCATGTTTTAGCTTATCCATGCCAGGAGATCACTCGACCGCGGTGCTGGCCGCAACAGAAGAAGGGAGGTCGAGTATCCTTATAGCAGTACTCGCCGCCACAGAGCTTATGAGGTCGAGTACCTACCTGCTGGAGCTGATACAGAACAGGGCGGTTCGTCTATGGCCTGGGAGCAACCACAGGAAGCCATTGACGACCAACTTCATTCATTCTTCGACTGAGGTAAGTGTCTCACTTCACCATTGTATTATATCATCTATTGTGATTTGTGCTTCATTTTGTTTCTTTGATTGGATTTGTCCTGAGTACTCTCTTCCAAGTTTATTCACACAGTGGACTGTGTGATTTAAGTTTGGGGGAGGGCTCAGGAAGTGTGTGTTGCATTGTATATATTCTTGAGTCTGCATTCATCTAAGGCATAGAAAAACCAAAAACAATTTGAAAAATTTCAGAAAATGATTTCACAAAAAAAAAAAAAGAGTGTTCATGTAGTTGCATTACATTTAGGATCGAGTCTACAGTGTTTCATTTAGGATTGTTGCATATGCATAGGGGATGATGATGAGATAGCCTTGTAAGCATTTTGATTCACCGGATAAACTCAGTGCCCTCGTTGCTAGTTGTGTGTTGCGTAGGCAATGAATTTGAAATAAAACTGAACCATGCCTAGATTACTCTACTCGACCACACTGTCATGATTTGATACCATTCCCTATCAATTTGAACCTTAATCTGATCTTTAATTATCATGTCTGCATCAAATTTGAACTCATGGATACCCTAAAATACTTGGATTTTCTTATTCATTTTGATCACTCTTGTAAATCCAAGTAGCTGACTCTCCTTATTAGAGCAGTTAACCCAAACCCAAACCTAGACTTTCTTTCAATCCCTATATCACTTGTGAGTGTTTGTGAGGTCTTATTCCGATTAAGCTTGGTAGAAAGTGTTAGGTTCGTAACGACAAAGATAGTGTCTCATGTAGTTCTAGTTCGCATTTTTCGGACTAGATAGGACTAGGTGGGCGCTTATACTTTGGGTTGGGATGTGTTTAAAAGAAAAAAAAAGGGTTGATTCATTGATAAGAAAAGGTAAAAGACTCTAGGTGAAGTAAGCTAAAGAAACAGAAAAAGTCTAGTAAAGGTTTTGGGATTTGAAAAGAAAAGAAAGAGTTCTTGTTAGCTATTGAAGATGGGCGAAAGCCCTTGGTTTTAAAATGTTAAAAACAGGAACCTTAGTTGTTAAAGAAATCCAAATCCGCTAGATGTATCAAAGTGTGGAGAAAGCTTCTCCTAGAGTTAAGAGAAAAGAAAAGAGTGATTAGAAAAAGAGCTTAAAAGATTCATGAATGCAAAGGGTAGGCTTAAGTTCTTATATTGGGATTGGAGATGGGATTACCATTAGAGCTTCATTTGATGTACTCTGGGTAGTTGGGATCTTATCTCTGTATGCATAGCTTGGGACTTACCTTTAGCATTCTACTAAAGCTTAATCATTTTTTGAGAGATCCCCTATTACTGAAGCCTATTCTGTAAGGGACCATCTTTGTCTCTTGACCTTTTACCTTAGCCAAATGAGTTCTTTGATGATGAATTGCTTGATTCACGTTCCAGAACTAATGAATGTTAAAGGGATTGGTAGATTTGAAAACTTGTGTAGGTCGAGCATATGAGTCGGATTGATTGATTGATAAGGCATGGCTAACGTTTTTAAGTAGAATTCGATCTTGCAGCTTAGAACTTTCAACTTGGACATTGATTTCATCTGGTCTATCTGGTGCTTTGGCTCTGAGTCCCCGCTTTCAAACCTCACTTCCAGCTTGTTCTTGATTGTTTGCTTGAGGGCAAGCAAAGACTAAGTTTGGGGGAGTTGATAAGTGTGTATTTTGCATATTTTGAGCATCCATTTGTCATCATTTTAGCATCATATCATCACTGTTTTTTACCATTTCACATCATTTGTCATCACTTTGCATGTTTAGGATAGTTTTGCATCATGTTGCATATTTGTGTTATTTTCAGGTGATTTGGAGCTGTCGACGAGCTAACTGGAAGAAGCGGACCTGATCATGACAAACCACTCGACCCAGAGGTCGAGTAGGAGCTTCAAGATCTCAAGAGACCACTCGACCCCCAAGTCGAGTAGAAGACACCGCCACTCTACCACAACACTCGACCCCCAGGTCGAGTGTCTTCATCTCCATCTCTTGACCACCACTCGATCACATCACTCGACCCCCAGGTCAAGTGACTTCATCTCCATCTTCTGACCACCACTCGATCACGTCACTCGACTCCCAGGTCGAGTGACTTCATCCCATTGCCAGACCTTCACTCGACCTCATCACTCCACCTGGATGTTGAGTATCATCATCACCACCACTCGACTGCATACTCGATGACGAGCTTCAGAGCCTTCTTCATTCCGCACTCAACCAGACACTCGAGCACAAGGAAGAAAAGAAGACTCCAGCTATTCACTCGACCTCTCACTCGACCACATGGGTCGAGTACAGTTCTTAACCCGTCCCAATACTTCGTCGTTTTGAGTATTAGGGTTTCGGGATATTTGGCTATAAGTAGCATGTACTTCACATTTTCGACAAGAAGTTTTTTTTATCTAGTTTTATTTCCGCAGACCTTGTGTTCTAGACTTTTTGTAATCCGGATTTCTCTTTATCTATTCAGTATTCAGTTTATGTTCTTGATTTCGTTTACTGTTGTTCATTCTGTTATCATCCTGCTGTTATATTGTTGTTATCATGTTTTCAATTTGTTCAACGTTTATGCTTTCTGTTATGATGTCTGAGTAGTGAATAGGTTTCTGAGGATGGGTTAGACTAGTGTAGAATTCTCAGTATGCTAAGTGATTGAGTATTGGTTGATAGATCCCTTCTGGATTAGTTGTTCTTAATGCCTATTGCTTTCTGATCAACTGGAATTTGAGCCCAGACATTTCCGTGCCCAAAAGGTGTTCGATGAAATGTCTGAACCACTAATTCCAGAGATTCGTGACCTTGTACCAAGGTATTGGTTGTAGGGAGCGTTTTGGCTTTAACTTGTTGATTCGTAATGCCTGTTAGGTTAGCTCTCGTCAATGGTGATTAAGTCTGGGACTAGGTTAGCTTGAGAGTCTCTGTTGCGGTGACACTTAGATTTGGTTAATGAACTTGTTGTCTAGGGTTAATTTATTGAGCATGTCAATCACCTGTAAACTGAGGAAACGAAACTACTCAATTACCCCATCCTTAGGAATTCTTTATCTGGTTGATTTTATTGTTTACTCTACTGCTGTGTACTACATCCTGTCATTTGTTGCTCAGTTTATGCAATTCTTTACTGTTACTCGACCTGATACTCGACCACCCAGTTGTCTGGCAACAGACTGTGCAGTCGAGTATTCCTGTTACATTATCTGTCTGTTACTCGACCTGTCACTCGATCACACCTAGTGCTCTGCAACGAGCTGTGTTGGTCGAGTGTTTATTTGTTTCTGCTTGATTTTCTGTTTTCTGCATGTTCACTTAGGACTGCTAGAACGCACCAAAACCTATTATTGCTTGGCTTGACTTAGTTACTTCTGATCACATCTTGATTGTTAGCATCACACCCATTTGGATTGACAACCTAAAATACTACAACGACATGATTGGTGTTTTAGGATAATTGACTAAAAGCCTATTATCATTTGTCGTTATGAACACTTAAATTTTTGTTTCTATTCATCTCCTTTTATAGTTGTGATTGGTTATCAACACAACAAGCAGCAACATACAGACACGACCATTCACACATGCATGTATATACACAAGCAGTTATAAAAAATAATAATAACCATCGTATATCTGTATATAATACATGTGCATGACAATTAAACTAACTAAACAATAATTGAGGTAAGGAAGGATGGTTATCAATACACCTAGATTATAATGACATTAATCGAAACCGATCCATCATGTTGTCGTCTTTTAATATTATAATCTATACTGTTAATATGAACTTGAACTTTATAGTTAAACCGAAAAACACATAGGCCACACAGAATATAAAATATTCTTACAATATATTGATATAGGTCAAATTGCCCTAAGTTTCCTCCCTCAAACAAGAGATCGTCGTTAGTACTTAAGTGTTGAATTCCACAAAGCTCTTTTGTTCACACAATAGGCTTAAGTGTCAAGATTAAGCTAGATATGTAATAAGTAAATAAAAAGAAAGCAATGTAAGCAAATAGAAATGTTTGGTCTAGGGTATTCTCAGGAAATAGATGAATAGTAGATCTAGAAATAGCTGGGTTGTGATCGAACCATTCTTAAACCCAAATTCTAATTTTAGAATAACCGGTGGTGTGCCGTGAAACTCACTATGCCTAAAGTTAAAGATTCCTAGTGGTGTGCCGTGAAATCATATACTAAGACATTCATGCGAAACGAGTTCGATAAGCTTGTAGTTCAAATCTAAAAATAAAATTTTCAACTTGGATAAGCTGAGGAAAGCTATGTTTTTTAAGTTGTTCGAACAAAGGAATGATAATATTATCACTTAAAAAATTACAAAAGATCTTAGATTTCATTTTTTTGTTGGGTAGACGTGGAGGAGCCATAAAACGATGAAGAGAGCCCAAGGAAAGAGATGCAAGGTATGATCAACCCAAAGTAGAGAGGAGTTCGGAGTACCTAGCCATAATCTTCTAGAATTCGAGGACGAAATCTTTTAAGGAGACGAGAATGTAATACCCCTGACCATGACTAGTAATACGTCGGACGGTCGCGAACGTAGAAGTGCGATCGTAACTTAGAAAAAATTTCGAAAAGAAAAATTATACGGAGTGGTTGGTAAATCAACATTACCCAAATGATCATCAATCATAGAAATGTTACATAAGGAGTTTAAGATCAGTTCAATAGTGAGTGGATATTTTATCGGCTAATACTACATATCAAGAAGACTAGTAGGAGTGTCAGACGGTCGAGCCCGCGCCCAAACGGGCGCTCCGTGGCAGACCTCGCTTCTCTTCATTCTGCAGCGGTCCGGTCCGCCAAGGACCGCGGGCGACAAAACGAAGCCCATACCCACCCCGCATTGCCCATTGGTCTAACGGGCCGGCCCACAGACCATGACCTTCAACTTCCTCTGTTCTATTTGTTTTCTTGTGGTTCATGAATCATGTCGCTTGCAACAGGGTTTTGGCTTCATCAGATGCAAGTCCAGCAGATTGGCTGTTATAACCTTGTCGTGGAAGCAGAAGATTAAATTCATAATCTCTCAATCACCGAGCCAACAAACAAGCACTAGAAGCACCAGCAACAGCGTGTGAAACACTGATACGTCCTGAAGGCTATGACCTTAGCATCGTTCTCTTCATCTTAGCATCATTGCTTATCTAAAAAATCTAAAAAATGAAAAAACAAACAAGTTAGATCAACTACATAAACATAACAAGGATTCAAAATTTATAAACTTTTCAACATTTCAATAGCTTACGATGAAGAGAACGACAAGTCTCTACCTTTAGCTTCTACAAAATCAAGTTTCTTAAACAAGTGTTCAATGTTGAGGATGTCACAGAGGAAGTCTTCAACAAACCTGTTGCTTGGTGTTTGTCAAATTACATGCTAAAACCAAAATAGAGTTTAAACAGAATCATATTAAAACTCAAACGTAATACTCGAACTCAAAGAGGTCTTAAAATCTGAAAGTCTGAAACATAAACTAAAAGTATTCGACTGAAACTGAAAGTCTGAAATTGAAAGTCTGAAACATAAACTAAAGTATTAGACTGAAACTGAAAGTCTGAAACATAAACTAAAGTATTAAACTGAAACTGAAAGTCTGAAACATAAACTAAAGTATTAAAATGAAACTGAAAGCCTGAAAACATGAATCTCACACTCAACTCAAGATGTCTCTTCAATCTTCATCAATATCAAGCAACGTCGGCATCTTCGTCAACAATTGACTCAAAAGTAGGCACTTTCTCATCTTCAAGTTCAACATATACTTCAGCCTCCTTTACATATGTCCCATAAAAATAACAAAATCAATGCATGATTTATAATTCTGTACGCGCAAAAAAAATGAAAATTATTTGCTTACCATTTTCATATGCTTCAAAACCTTTTGACCAATTGCGGCTGCATATTAGTGCTTGAACATGTTTCGATAGAAGACGGTTTCTATACTTGTTCAAAACTCTAGCGCCAATACTAAAAGAGGATTCAGAGGCTACTATTGTGATCAACATTCCTAAACCGAATCTTACACTTTAACAACTGACGATTGTAAGATTTAGTACTATTTTGAGTGGTTCATATGCATAATCTTTCTTGCAGTGCTTGCATTGTGCTCTTTCTACTGCTTGCGCAGTCTTATCTGTCTTCCAGATCACAGTAAAATGTTCCCAACAATCTGCATACTGCTTTCTCTTCTTCGGTTCTGGACCTTCTGGTGCTGATGTCTTTCCTTTGTCGTTGTCGTCTTTGACATTATTATCACTGACATCATCATCCTCAATATCAATTGTTGGTCTTTTAAGAGATTTAGATGTTTCAGCTCCATCAAATCTTCCTTGTTCGTTTTCCTCAAATCTACTACAGTGGATTTCAGCCTCAATGTCTCTTTGAGACTCTAAGGGGGGGGGGGGTGTATTGGTATAGGAATTTTAGAAGACTTTTCTATTTTTTCTATAAATCACCTGTTGTTCAACTAATGATTTCTAAATAAAATTTATGTAAAATCATTCAAAATCATTTACAACCCCTTGTTATTCAATTAATGATTCATAAAATTCATATCAAATCCACTGTTATTCAAAAATTACCAATTTTTTAAAGAATAGATTTTGAAAAGGATTGTGGGAGACTTCAGATACATTTGTAGTTGAAAATAGAGGCCAAGAAAATCTCACCTCTAGAGGTGGGATTAAAGAGTTTTCACATAAATTTTAAAATAACGTTTATATAAAAAAATTGCAGAAAACAAAATGCTCCATGTATCTTCTTCTTCTCCTCCCCATGGCTTTGAGTCTTTGACTACGTACTTCTTTGTTTTCAACGATAAGTTCTCTTTTTTTGTTGTGTGTCTAAAATCAATAGTTTGTAAATTCTCTAGAGCATTTATTGAAGAATATCTAATCCATGGTGAAATTTTCGCAGAGACGACGATGCCATGGGCGTACACATCTTTAAAGAAGATCCTTTCTATAATCCTTAATCTTCTTCGTATTTTAGAATAAAACCGACATGTGATGATGAATTGATGATAGTTATGGTTGAACGACCTCCAGCAGAAAGATGACAAATAAAAAAAACTAATTTGGGGTTGCTATTCATTGTGTCAAGTAAGAGCGATTCCCGTAAGCCATATTTCGTCCCAGACCGTGATATTTAACGAAATCATTATGTACTATGTAGGTAAGGAGAGGAAGGATGTGAAAGAGAAGGAGGTGAAAAATCTGGGGCTGCAATAATCGACGGTGGAAATGCTGCTCATCACGGATTCTTCTCCGGAACATCGACGCCCATGATTAAAAGGAGGGATGAGTTCATTCTACCAGTATAGTGGTCATGTAGATAAAGCTTCAGCCATGAATTAGATGGAATTAAGAGCCCAACGTGGCCTATACAAACTTGTATTCAAGACTAAGTGCTGCTCTGAATCAATAATCCATAATGCTTCATCCCCAGTAATGCATGAAGCTTTTTACATACTTCTACAATTGTTAGTACTCGTGTAATAAGCAAAAACTTTGATCAAAAACTGTTTAATTGTTTATTAGAGAATCTTGAGATTAATGTCATGGGATAATGGCAACCATATGATCAAGCTGGCACGAGACTTGAGCTTTTGGAGGTGACGAGAAAAAACATAATCATACACAACACCAATGTCACAAAGTTTAATGATAAATCTCACCAAATCACTAGAGCTTTGTTTTTGTAGCTACAGAAAAGTCTATAGTTACAACAACCAAGGATTTTGGATTTTGGATTAAATCAACTAGAATTACCTTAAAGTCTACTAAAATCTCTCCAAATCTAATTCCACTAAATCTTACAGAATGTTTAGTCCAATACACCCCCCTAAGTCAATTGATCTAAACTCAGGAAATTCTTCTGAATCCTATAATAATTAATGAAGTACAAAACAATAAATAACTGTCGACAATTTTCCAATCAAAGTACAAAATTGATTCATAATCAATAAATCAACTTACCATTACGAATCTATATCTCACAGACTTTGAGATTTTGGTTTGAAATTCTTTAGACTTGGAGAGTTTGAGAGGTTGAGACTTTGAGTCGTTGACGTGATCAGTTTCGTGTCAAGCAAATTATGCTAAAGTCGTCAAAGCTTCTAGTTTTTTTTTTCTTAAATACTAACTTCAAAGCTTCTAGATAGTACAAAAGGTTTGATTTTTTCATTTAGTTAACGACGTTAGCTAAACAAGTTCATTTAAGTTAAACGATTAAGTCAAAAGCACTTAACTTGACTGAAACTAGTTTCTAAAGTAAAAAACATTACAAAGAGTTTTATGACATCAAGTCAATTATAAGACAATTCACAAACAGAAATATAATTGTGATACAAAGAGTTTGATGACATTACCTGGTTCAAAAATTCGTTGAGTCTTCTAGTACTTCTAATGATACTACCCTCCAATAGGTCGAGTCTTCTAGGATTTTGGAAGACTCATAAAGAGGCCTGAGGACTTTAGGAACACTTGAGACCTACCAAACCAAAGAAACTTATCAATCAACATAAATAGAAGGCTTCTAAGGGACATAATGTTTTATTATCATTCCAATATACTTACATCCAAGTCAACATGATCAACGATGTGAATAATGGAACCACCACCATCACAAGGACGGATAAGAAACCCGCTTGACAGCATTTTGGCTCTCACAAAGCTTGAAGAGAACGGACCATTGGGGCCAACAGTTGCAGAAGTGAGTGACCTCTCACAAACCTGAAGGCAAAAAGCAAATATAAGGCAAATCTAATAAACATAATCATAGATGAACAAAACCAGGAGTGAGTGCTCCTAATAAATCGGTTCATTTGTCTAATCGCAAGTGTCAAAACATGATATAGGCATCTGCAGCAGCATAGAAGTTGTGGCACAGAGGACACCACTTCCAAAACTTGAAAGAAACGAGCTACCGTATTGAAATCCAGCAAATTTAGCAGAGGAAGAGTTAATCATGATCGTAATATCCTCTGCTCCATCACTACTCATTGGAGACAATCTATCATCGACAAAACCATCACTTCCTCAAAAGCATTAATTTTTAAGGTCGACAATCATACAAAAAAATAAAAACCAAATCTGTTATTATCAATCAATTATGCTTACATGCCATCAAAATTCCTTACTAATTATTCATGTCCAAAGAGAAACCAACCTCTATAATGAATCTTTGAGAGATGTAAAGGAGTCGATAGAGAAGATTACAAATTTAGAAATATATATCCAATAGTACCTGAACAATCGAGTCGCAAGTAGTAACAGAGGCCTAAAGACTAACAACCTGAAGAAAAAGAAGATTCTTCAAAGTGAACAACGACTTTTAACAGACTAGCAACCGGAAGAAGAGGAATCGTAGCAAAGGAGCATAACAGTGCTATCTTGGAAGAAGAAGTGGGGCAACCCGAAAATCCGCGGTGCAAAACGGGTTAGCCTTATTTCAACCGCAATCCAAACGGGCCAAGACCGCGAGGCCCACATTTTTTTGGTCTTCCATACATGGGCCCAAACCCACCCCGCAACATCCCTAAACGGGCCAGGCCCGCGGAGCAGAGGCCTGATTGACATGGCTAAAGACTAGTATCGGCTACGGTTGGCATTGGACAGTTAAGGTTATCGAGAAAGTTATCAAGGCTATCAAGATTCTTATACCAGGATTTGTTATGGGCAATTTGGTTGATCAAGGAAACTAGTATCGGCTGCGGTTGGCTTTGGGCAGTTAAGGCTATTGATATAACCCTGTTTTTACTGATTTTATCTATGTTTTAGATTTAGGATTTTGAGTCTTTTTGTTAGTTTTCGAGTCTTTTTAGAGTCTTTTCAGTTATTCCATGCAGTGGGACAACAATGGAGATGAGGAGACATTTTGGAGCAAAAGCTAAGGAAAAGGAAGCTAAGGACGATTTCAGTTCAAGATTCAGCGAGAGTGTCGATCGACACACTCCTGGTGTCGATCGACACCTGTTTCGGCCCAGAGAAGTCCATTACGCTTTCAAGTTTACAGAAGTGGAAATTTGCCCCAGGAGACTTTCCTATTTGCATTATTAGTCCTTGGGTGATTATTAGGTCATTTATATAGTTTTAGAGGTCATTATTTAGACCTATAAAGTTCTTTTCATCCCTATTTTCATAGAGACATAAGCTATTCATCCCTATTTTCAGAGATCCATCCAGTTTTCAATACAATTAAGAGATCATTTCATACTCTTACCTTATTTGTTGTGTTTATGCTTTGTTACTCAATTATGTTGCTTGTTTCAATCATTATGTCTTAGTAGTTTGCTTGTTAGGTTTAGGATTTTTCATTAGGATTCATATGGTTTAGTAGATCGCCACCTGTTAGGTTATCTATAGAATTCTTCGTCTTTAATTGTTCTCAATGCTAGTTCTAGAGTAATTAACTAGAACTTGAATCCAAACAATAGATATACCTGCCATAGGTATCTGTAGTTGGATATATTATTTGATGAGCCTGGTTTATAGGTGTGTAATAAGAATCGGCCTATTTACTAAGGTGAACAATTGAACTCGTTTAGAATGCATGTTTAAGTTATAGATCTCTCGTCTTCTCCGGTTATTCTTAGCTATAGGCATAGGGAGTTTCGCGAAACGCCACTGGTTATTCCATAATAAGATTTTGAGTTTAAGAATGGTTCGATAACAACCTAACTATCATTAGTTTCATGCATTTTAGTATAGTTTGCGTATGTGATGCTTTCCCAAGGTTGTATCCTAGTAGTGTGTGCGTAGTGGCTAGTTTCCTACACATGAATGGTACGAAGACTCGGAGATGACAAGCTCGCAACCTATGGTCGAGTGCTGCATGACGATGTAGCCTGAGTTTCACTAGAATATGGGACTCTGAACTTAGTGATGTTCTATACTAGTTTAGCCTTTTTGGCTACTTGTATAGGTGTTCACGACTAAGGGAAGGGAATATCAATACGTGATGCGTGTTTGATTTCGCTTCAGACTTTTACCTGAAAGACCACACGACTATTGCAAGTGCACAGTATATCAGAGTAGTATTTTAGGATCAAATCCACAAGGAGAGAAGTAGTTCAGAGAAATCCTTAAGAAGAGAGTGAAGCTAGGACCAAAATAAAGAGAGGGGGTTGTTGTATGCTATGAGTAACTAAACTAAAAGACTACTAACTAAACTAAACGATAAGCAATAAGAGAGAAGTGTTAGGTCATCAAGGGTTTCTCCGGGTGTCATGGTTCAATAAATAAGGTATAGATCTCAATCTAGGTGATAACATGGTTAGGTTTGTTTACTTCCAAATTCTCGGACATACAAAAATCTATCAAGACCAGCTAACTCTAACGGTTAGTAGGTGAAAGCCGGCTATTATCACTAATATCTTGCGTACTTAGTTGCCCTATCGGTTAGTAGGTGCTAACATGGTTTCAAAATACAAGATCAAAGCATTAAGTTCAAATTCGATTCTAGTCCATAAGTCCCTATCACTAGGCGGGTGTGCAACGATTATAGTTCTTTATTCAGCTGAGTTAGGTCAAGCATTCAAACGAGATTTTGCCAAAGCATGAAATACCTAAGGTCATGACTAGGTGATGTTCCGGACATACAAGCATTAAGATTCAACTCAACTAGAAAAAATAGTGTAAACGATCAAACAAAACCATAGAAACCGCCAACCTAGACTTTTGAACTATTAATCCCCATGAATTCCCCTTTGAAACCCCCTCAAACCCAACTAGAGATCTACTCGCTCATGGCAAAGGAGCTAATCAAAAGTTGGGTTGAGTAAACCATAACTAAAAGATGAATAACACTTAAAAAAGGGTTTAGAGATTATTTCTTTGAATGGAGAATACAAGAGGCAAAGATCCACCTTAAAGAGTCTTACACGAAAACGAGAAAGAGAGAGAGAGAGATGGTGTTCTTCAAGCTTCAAGAGGTGCGACAGCAAGCGGGCAGCTCTTGGCGACAGCTAGGGTTCACTGGTGATGAAGGCACACTTAGGGTTAGGGCTAAGGACAAGTATTTATACTTGAGGCCCAAAAATTAGGTTTAGGGGTAAGAATGTCATTCCGCCGGATAAGTAAGTGATCGGGCCGAGTAGTGGGCTTCAGGGAAGGAGCCTAATGGCGGCTGCGCAAAAAGGGAAAGACTTGGGCGTGACCTAATGGTCGGTGGTGATCGTCTTTTGATACTTTTAGCTTCAAAACTCTTAAAACCTTCTTGGCACCTATAATACGTGTTTCTCCTCTTATTGGCTCTAGAATGGCACCAAATGCTCTCTGAACATAAGAAACCAATAGCTAAAACGGGTTAAAAAGTTGTGTTATCAATACGCGGGGCCCCAGGTTTAATGGTAGAGTAGTTGGTTGCATGCATATTTAATTTCATTGCGCATTGTTTATGTATACTCAATGGAGTATATACATTTTTTTGTTGCATTGCTTGGTTGCTTGCTGCTTATTGATTGGGGTTGGGTTAGGTTATTATCATTTTTAGAGATCCCGGACTTACCGAGTAATCTTAGATTACTCAGTATTCTACTTTTTGTCTTACAGGTAACCTTAGTTATGAAGACCTAAAGAAGAGCACGGACGTTGGGGAACCAGTGTAGAGTTTGTTGTCTTTGTAAAGTTAGATATGTAGTTATTCTCGATTTAAGTATTAGGCTCGAGAGCCCAATCCATTGTAAGTATTTCAATGTTTATTGAAAAAAAAAGATTTTCTTTAAAAGCCTTGTGTACTCCTGATATTAGTCTTGTCTCGACTAACACAACTTACGGACATGGTATGGGTTGAAAAGCCTTAGGCCGTGTTCTTCGTGAGGAACGATGTTCACGGATGAACTGACCTTGGTACCGGATGTGTTCTGGGAACTCGGTCAGATCGTCTACGGGCATCACACGTAACGCTTCCGGATTCGTTCTTAGTTCTAGAACGGTTTGAGAGTGTTACAGATGGCATTGAATATCTTTGCATAAAATCTAAGAGGCAATACCTATTGGAAGAATTGCCAATGTTATCTTTCGGATTATATTGCACAAAAATAAATATAATCACAACAAATGTTATAGTAAACTCGAGTACATTTAAGACATGATATGAAAGATTTGGACATCCTAGTTCAGTCATGACGCAAAAGTTTTTGCAAAGTTCTAATAACCATCCATTGAAAAGCCAAAAAATATTCAAATCTGATGAGTTTTCATGTAACGCATGTTCTCAAGGAAAACTCATAACAAGCCCATCACCAACTAAAATTGGGAATGAAAGACCTGAATTCTTGTCTTGAATTCATTGTGACATATGTGGACCAATTCCACCCACCGTGCATGTTGTTTTGATATTTTATGATATTAATTTACGCCTCTACTAGATGGTCACATGTATGTCTTTTGACTACACGTAACACGACTTTCGCAAGATTCATTGCCTAAATAATCAAGTTAAAGGCACAATTTCTTGATTGTGCTATAAAGAAAGTCAGACTTGATAATGCAAGGGAAATTACTTCGCAAGCCTTTAATGACTATTGTGTATCGATGGGAATCGATATAGAGCATCTAGTCTCTCATGTTCATACACAAAATTGCATGGCTGAATCTTTAATTAAAAGGTTGCAGATCATTCCTATACCGTTAATATTGAGAACAAAAATCCCAATTTCTACATGGGGTCATGCTATATTGCATGATGCGGCTTTGGTTCTTTGGATCAGATTATACTAAGTCCAGATAATGAATATTCTCCTTTACAAATGACATATGGTCAAGTACTAAATGTATCCCATCTTCGCATTTTTGGATGTGCGGTATATGTGTCTATAGCACCACCAGAAAGAACAGAAATGGGGTCCCAAAAGAGATTAGGAGTATAGTCGGTTATATATCACCAAATATAATAAGTACCAGATTCGTTCACTAATAGAAGCAAGGTGATATAGAATATATTCCAGTTTCAAATGGCCCATCAAAAGTTGAAATTTCTAGAGAGCTGGAATTAGAAGAGAGCAAAATTAATGAGCCCAAGGTTCAATTAAAGTGTGGGAGGCCTACTGGCTCAAAAGATAAAAATCCCCGAAAGAGAAAGAAAATGAAAAGGTTCTTCAAGAAGAACCAAGTCCTCGGGACGATACAAAAAAATATGAGATTTCAATTAATTATGTCCATAATGGTATCATATGGGATAGAAATGATATTGATGATGAAAATAGAAATGTGTTTGGACATATTGTCACTGCATCTGATAATGTAAAACATGAGTACAAGTGGGTATTTATGCGAAAAAAATGAGAAAGATGAGATCAAACGATATAAAGCGCGACTTGTTGCACAAGGTTTCTCTCAAAGACCCAAGAGTTGATTATGAAGAAACATATTCTGAGGTCATAAATGCAATTACATTCAAGTATATAATGAGCCTTTCGGCATCCAATAATTTATATATGTACCTTATTGATGTAGTGATAACTTATTAATATGGATCTCTTGATAATGATATATATATGAAAATCCTTGAAAGATTAAAAGTTCCTGAGGCATTAGACTCATCGACTTAAAATCATTAAGAAATCTTCTTCAAGATTTGTGATTATTGTTGTTTATGTTGATGACTTAAATATAATTGGAATACCAAGAGAGATTAATGATGCACGAACTCATATGAAAGAAGAGTTCAAAATGAAAGATCTTGGAAAGACAAAATTTGTCTTGAACTTCAAATTGAGCATTTGAAGGTATATTTGTGCATCAATCCAACTATATAAAAAATATTTTAAACCGCTTTAATATGGATAAAGCGAATCTTTTAATTACTCCTATGGTAAATAGATCTTTAAATGTTGAAATGATCCATTTAGACCTTATGAGGATAACAAAGATATACTTGGTCCCAAAGTACCTTACATGAGTGTTGTCGGTGGACTTATGTATATTGCAAATAGTACAAGACCAGATATTTCTTTTGCTACTAATTTGCTTGCAAGGTACAATTAATCCTCTATTAGAAGACACTAGAATGGGATTAAACACATATTTTATTATCTTCAAGGTACTATTGATTTAAGATTATATTATTTTGGAAATTCCGAGTTTGGTTTAGTTGGTTTTGCAGAGGTAATGTATCTATCGGACTCTCATAAATCTAGATCACAAACCGGATATATTATTTATTTTGTTCGCTTGGTTAACGCTGGCGGATGCGTCAGCGGCTGCGGCGGCAAACACTACCACAAGTTGTTCATTTCGTCGCTGCAGACGCTGTGGTTGCCGCTGCCGCGGGTTTTGTGTTTTTTTAGATGTCGATGCCGCTGCCGCTGCCGCGAGTTTTTGTGTTCGTTTCTATGACACATCCACAATTTTACATTTCATTTCTTATTTTATTTTTATAAAGTTATATTTTGAATCCAAAAAATGGAATTTAAATATATAAATCCATAAGAAATATTTTTTTAGCTAGTAATGATTTTTTGTTAAATCTATAATTATAACAATATAATTTTATGATAATCATGAGCTAAACTTTTTTTAAAAAATAGTCATGATAATGAAGAAGGTGATGAAGGAGAAGAAGTAAAGAAGGTCATGAGAAAAGATAATGATTTTGATCTTAATCTTGCATTGTAATAATAGTATAATACACTCTGTATCATGAATACAAAATAAATCTTTGTTAATCTACTTAACATTTTTGAAGTATATTTTAAGAAATCCAATTGAGTCGGGTTTTTTTTTTTAAGTTTTTGACCTGGAATCCTCAATTGGACATTTCCATATCTTTCATAGATATTAGTCTATTTTAATAAAGAAAATAAAATCAAATCATTTACTAATTTATATTTTCGGCATCTTTCTTTTTTCCTTTTTAATTGATGTAAAATTAATTAACCATTTAAACAAATAATTTAAAACGAATAAGACATTCCCAAAAACTTCATACCAAATAAATGATGTTTCTATAAAAAAATAATTCTTCGCTTTTGAAAAATAATAAATGGATGATTCCTAATTATTGGCATTTACTTACCAAACATAGCATGTATTGTTAAGATTTCTAGAGATATTGAATACAAATTCAATGTATTAAATTCGTATTTCCTAAATTTCTGTCCTCTTATTTGATTACACATCTATAATATCTCAACTAATTGCTACTCAATAACAATATATTGCATATTCCTCTAAAATCCGCGAAATCTAATATTTTATTCCAAATGTGTTATGATATCAAAGATATTGTCATTGCTTACCAAGATCTTCAAAAACTACCTTACACGACTATAAATACTCCCTACTATAACATCGTCTACCGTTATCAAACATAAAGCAACTAATTCATTTTCTAGCAAACAAACCTCCAAATTTTTTGTCTCCGTTGTATCATGATTTCATTATAATCACACGGTTAGGCATGACCACGGTTACGGTTATTACAGTTACGGTTTACTAACCATCAGTTACGGTTATAAATTTTTTTTAACCTTAACCTTAACCGTTATATATACGGTTAAAACGGTTACGGTTAAATACGGTTACGGTTAAATACAATTACGATTAAATACGGTTATGGTTAAATACGGTTACGGTTAAATACGATTACGGTTAAATACGGTTATGGTTAAATACAGTTACGGTTATTTGATAATTATGATATAGTTAATATATGAGACAAAATATTATATTTTTAATCTTTATAATAAAATAAATAAATAAATAGTGATATATCAAATAATATTTATTTTATATGAATATGTGTTTCAAATATTTATATAGTGAATCAGCTATCTATTTTTCTTAAATAAACAAATTAATGGTCATAATTATAATGATTGAATTTATTATATTTTTCAAACAAAAACAATACTAAAGAGAAGATGTTGTGAACATTAAGAAACATTTTTAAGAGTATAAATAATAATAATATGAACTACTTATGATTTGATTTATGGTAAAAAGAGTAGTGGAGTAACTTCGATCGTAGTAGTTGGCATATTAAACGATTTAAATTACTATTTTAGTGAAATAATTATTTATTTAGAATTATATACAGTTACAACTATATTTTTAAGGTTTTAACAATACGGTTAACCGACGGTTTTGATACGGTTACAGTTAATTAACGGTTACAGTTAGTATATTTTCTTAACCGTAACGGATCTATTTTCACGGTTAACGGTTACGGTTATTAGCCATTTTATACAGTTACGGTTGGGTTACGGTTAATAAACGGTCCGGTTACGGTCCAAAATACGGTTACGATTAGATTTTGGTCATGCCTACACACGGTTGTCAATTTTTAATTCATTGACCATGAAGTAGTGAATACATCAAATCGAGTGCAATCGGAAAATGTGCTCCTGCAATAAGCAATATGTAGATCAAAAGAAGCTACGCACTAAAACCATTTTGGTTGTATTCTATGTTTTACATTTTTTCTTTGAGAACCTCTTTTTAGCTATGTTTTTTATTTTCTTTTGTAATAATATAAAATGTCATTTTTTGGATCAACCGGTTTAAGAGGTTTAGTTTTCATAAAAGAGTTGTGTAATGTAAGTATTATATATTTTGGTTGAAACAATTTATTGTAAGTAATTCTATCAATTATGATAAATTGAATATATACAAGTAAACCTAACATGTTTCTTATATAAACTTTGCTAAATACAAGTATTTGAGTGAATAAGGTCTCAGTCTCATTCATCACGTTATTTTTTTTTGAAGGATTCTAAATTTCAATTATGAACTCACCATATCGTTTGCATCAACATTTTTTTTTAATTGATCGTTTGCATCGACATGTAATATATTATGCATATGAATTGGTACAATTTTACATTTAAAATCTTTATTCCTTTTCTTCGATATTAATTGTGTATGTCGCATGTGTATATCCTAATTCCTTATACAAATATTTTTTTTCCTTTCCTTTTCAATTATTATAATGTAACATATAATCAATTAAATATAATCTACAGATTCTATGATCTATATATAAACGAGGTTATACTTTACAGGTCACGTCACCTTAATTATGATAGACCTTGCGGACAAAAAAGATAAAGAACAAAAGACACAAAAAAAAATATCTCAAATAACAAATCTAAACAAATAAATATTATATTAAATTAGGTTGAATCTTAAAATTAACAATCAAATTACAGAATCTTAAACAGAAAACTATTAAACAAAAAAATAACATAATAAATACAATTAAACTCTTATTATATTTTTGGTAACTCTTTTAAAAATCAATATTATAGTATATCAAAATAAGTGTTAATCTTCTTTGATACTTTTAAGTGTTAATCTTCTTTGACACCTCTAAATGTTAATGTTCTTTGACACAAAGTTATTCAATTACATATGTTTTACAGGTTAAATTTAAAAACATTAAAAATTTGAATTATATAATTTAAATACAAAACATTATGAATAAAATTCAAAATATTATCCCATTGTGTACCATGGGTCAAATCTACAGTATTAGACTTACTAATATCGTAAACATACGACTCACTAAAAACCGTACACAAACGTATCGAAAATTATTAACTAACACAAATAACAACAAACATTATACATAACAAATTTTTCAATTTATAAAAGTAAAAATAAATAAAAAATACTTAACCAGCGGTATACCGTGGGTCATATCCTAACACCCTTTCCTTTATCTATAATTCCAGCACCATCAACAATGTCTGTGATCTAAGCATTCTTCACCTCCTTAGTAGCGAGTTCATCATTAAACTCAGGTTCAGATTTCTCCAAATCCAACGGCTGAACACAAAGCTTTTTGGAACTGGATGATTGTTCTGAGTCTGACAACTTTGTAGTATAAACACGCTTAGATAATGGAGTCACTGAGTCTGAAGTCTCCTAACTCAAAGTTAACATAAGACACTGTAAACACGAAAATATAGTTTAGAAAAGTTTCATTGATAAAGTTTCATTTACACCTGATTTGTTAAGGATAACATGTGTAGAATCATACCTGGTCCCTAGAAATAATGGATGCAGGGTTGACAGAGTATTCTAAGTCTTCCAGGACCTCATCACCACATAGACCATCGTTAGACAATAGCCTTGTGACCTTAAAAGAATCCTTACTATCCCATATGTTTTCTTTCTCAACAGAGACCAGAAATAGGAAAGTCTTCCCAACCAAATTTCTTAAACCGTCAGGGACATCATTTGGATCCTCAGTCTAAATAGTGAGACCATATATTGTTAGTTATACTCTTGTAACATGTTAGATTCAGCCAAACACTATAATCAAACTATTTTGATAGTATAAATACCTCATTAAAAGAGCCACCTAACATGGATGTACATGATTCACCAACCATGTCAGCATAGATGGTATCAAACAAGAGGCATTTAGTTTCACCAGTGCCATCCATGACTTTCACATAAAGCATGTACCTACTTTATGTGTGCATTGGCTAGCTGAGTTAGTAAAGGGCATGAACTATGAGGTATAATTACTTGGCTTGCACATTAGTGACAGCATTCTTGTAGACATCACACCAAAACCTTGGTTTTGATGACTTCAGTGAAGTTGTGTTAACACCAGCATGAATGTGAGTCACTTTCTTGTTGCAATTACGACAACTAAAGTAATACCATGACCAATCCAAGTCAAGAGCATAGATGGTGCAGACAACCCTAACCTTTCCAATCTGAAATTACAAATTTATATAAATAAGTATATGATAACTTCAAATTTATAGTACATGTATATTAAGAACTCAAACCTCCATAGAATGAAGCAGATCACAGATTGACTTCCTCTCATATTGCTTACAGTCATCATCCTGTTTCACAGTAACCATTTGAAACTTTGGAACACTCTCACGAAAAGTGAGAGAAAAACCATCAGCATGTAAACTGTTCAATAACATCATATAAACGGAATGTGAGTTAAAAACCATTAGCAAATAAACAAATGATCAAAGAAAACAGACCGAGAAACAAAAGCTTGAACTTCAGGGAAATCCGGGTTGATGTGGACTTGAGATGCATCAAAGGAGTTAGACAAACTCCTAACTCCTACATACACGAAAAATAGAACATTTATTTCAGGTAATAATTGTTAGAATTGGTGAGTAATGTCAATAAAGTTGATAACAGACATGTACCTTTGTAAGACTTAATCTTTGCAAAGACCATCAGCAGATTCACATGCATTAAAAACACTCTGAGCAAATGCTCCCCACAAAGTACGGGACATTATCTCATCACTAAACCAAACAATATATTAGAGAGATTGAAACAATAGTTGCATTCTTTTGCTCTAAACAAAAAAAACTAGGTACATAGACTTACGTGTCGTCCCTTAATTCGAAGTCAAGCTTTGTGGTAGGTTTGTTGTTAGCCTCGAGAGTCTCAAGCTCACCTATATTAACCACTTGACCATAACATCTTATATAACTCAAATTGCCTTAGGCTTACTCCCACAAATAAGAGATCGTCGTTAGCACTTAAGGGTCAAAGTCCACTGAGCTCTCGATGTTCACACAATAGACTAATGATGTTGTTTAATAAGCTAAATGAAGTAATTGAATGTAAAAGACAAACAAGCAAGTAAATGAGTTGTAGATTCAAGTGATTAAAGCGTCGGGTCTAAGGAATTGTCTTGGGAGATAGAAAAATTGTAGATCTAGCTAATATTAGGATTGTTATCGCACCGTTCTCGAACTCAAACTATGATTCTAAATTTACCGGTGGCGTTCCGCAAAACTCTCTATACATAAAGCTAAGATAACCAGAGAAGCCGAAAAATCCTATGCTAAAGCATGCATTGTTAATAAGCTCGATTAGTTCACCTAGTTTCTTAAATGCCTAGGCTCATCTATGATGGTTCAAATAACAAGTACCTATGACGGGCATACCTATTATCTAATATCAAGTTCTATGTGATCAATCCAAAACTAGCAATAAGAATAATCAAGATGAAGAACTCTAAGAATAATACTAAGGGGTTTTCGATCTACTAATCCATCTAAATCCCTATTGAGACTCCCTAAACCCAACAAGGTGATTACTCAGACATGACAATATAAACAAAAATCATAATCTGAATAGTTTTCATTGATGAATTAAGAATAATAGCAAAGTAGTTCAGAATCCTCTCTAAAGGGATTGGATTCTTCTCTCAAAATGTGTAACAAAAGCTAAAAGAACATAACTTAGGTCTAACAATGACCAAACAATTAGGTATATTCGTGACTAAAAATGTGTAGGGACTATTTTGCAAATAAGGAAAACTTCAGGGCTTCTCAAAGACTTGGTAGAAAACGAGAATTCCCTTGGCAGCAATAAGAGTGTCGATCGACACAGGTGTGGTGTTGATCGACACAAGCTTCTGAAAAACGTCCTTCAAGATCTTCATTGTTGAAAAGCTTCCAAAATTCCTTATTGTGCTCCATAGTTCTCAGATGTGTAAGTGTACCTGAAATGACTCAAAACATACGAAAAAGACTAGAAAGACTCTAAAAACCATTCTGAAACTATGTTAGAAATCAATAAAAACCAGGATATATCAATTCCCCCAGACTTAGCTTTTGCTTGCCCTCAAGCAAAACAAAAGGTTGAATCTGTGAAAGAGGTTTGAAAAACATAGAAACTCCCAATCTCTCTAGTTTATTACCTTGATCATACAAACCAAATCCATGCACTAAACAAATGTAATCAAATCTTAACCACCATATAATTCTCCGTTAGCCCACACAACATCCTAGATTCCATACCAAAGCACTCAACTATATCCACTAGGCTATCATAGCTGGGTCTCATCAATCAAGTAAATGCTTAAGAACCTTCTAGACTCATTCATGTACTATACCATGATAAATCGACCATTCTTTATATAATATTATTTTTTTGGTGTTCTTTCTCTCCCCCAAACTTATTCTTTTTAGAGAGTAAACAAAGGGGAACTCGCATACTGGATCGACACCCTCGACATTTTTCCAACCTTTGTAATTGATCGTTCCAAATAATGTATAATAATGGGGTCATAGGAAACATTCCTACCTCTATACACTATCCGAAAGTTTTCTCAATCTCTCATTATTTATTATTTATTTTTTTTATTTGGGGAGAGGAACACTTTCTTTTTAACGCATTAGTCGACTTATCAGGTATGAACAGGGAGTCAAGTCCTATGAGCACTAACCGTTTTGATGAGATAAAAGGAAGAGCAGTGAGATTAGCTTCAGCCTTTGTGGATTATGTTGGGAATGGATGTCCTTAAGTTTGTTGATTGGCTTTCTGGATTTTCCATTAGTCTGATTGATTTGAATCTGCAGTACTTAAGCAATCCAGGCAATAAACTCGAGAGATAGATCATAATTTCAGACAAAAGTTTTGACTCAATAAAACGACTATCTAAGTTAAAATGACACAACTGACTCATAAGAAAAGAAAAGATGAAGTTAGTAATTGACTCCCCCAAACTTAGATAACACTGTCCCCAGAGTTATTAATCTAGAGGAATCGAAAGAGAAATAATCAAAAGTCAAAAGTTAGAAAACGTGAGTTGCCACCTGAGAATGGTGTCGATCGATACCATGTTGGTGTCAATCGACACTCTGGTCGTTTCGCTTAGCTTTGTGAATTCTGCTCATTGTTGTAGAGCCTTGGTTAGTGTTTTCACATGGATCCTCCAGTTAGACTGTTAAATCACTAAAACACACATCAATAGTTCCAACAAAGCATAAGAAAATAAGTGCAACAAGTTTCAAAACAAATAACCAATAGTCTGAAATAAAGCAAAAACAAAGTCAGAAAACAAAGCAAGATAAGGAGGATGACTAGTCCTCATGCTCTGAGTCGGAGGTGGGTGCGGGAGAGCGACGACGACGACGAGTGGGAGCAACACAACCGTAACGAGAAAGTGTAGCTATGGCGTTCCAGACGCTCTTGAAACTATCAACGACGTACTGCTGAAAGACCTGTGGCTCCATCGAGATGGGTGGAGGAGAAGGCAATTGATATGGAAGAGCGGATGAGGAAGATCCAACTCTTGGACCCCCAGCAGGGTCAATGAACTCGTCCTCGGTCTGTGTAGGCGCAGATCCTGCAGCTGAACCTCTCTGTCGCCTGGTGCGTGGTGCGGCATGCAGAAGAGAAGGATCGGGATGAAAGCCTATCTCCTCATGCTCTCCTGTATTCTCTGTAAGTGCAGGGCGAGGTAACTGAATCATGTGCTGACCTCTATCATCTCTGAAGCACCACAGTAAGTTGCCTTTAAGCCGGTGAGAGTTCTTCAGGTAAGTCTCGTCCATAGTGACACGTGTGGTGTTGACTTCTTCGCCCTCAAAGCTGATGCGAAAATGCTCGAATATGGGAGTGAGAAGCCTGCCAACTCTCTCAGATTTCTGTCCTCTACCTGTAAAGGGCTTGGTCTTGAGAAAAACCAAGTTATGAGCGAACACAGCACCAAGTTGACATTACGGTCAACCTGCTCAAATCCAAGGCTGTCTAGAAAGAAGTCATGAAGAGCGTGATAGAGCAATAACAACTCAGAAAGTCTCATCTTGCTAGGCTCCATCTTGCACAACAGTGTGCTACTAATCAGCCTAACCAAATATCGCAGAACAGGGTGATGGATCCCTAAGTGTACAGCGTCCTTAAACTGACCAGGCAGGAAAACTCCAGTGATATCATTGTCAAACCCATAGATGTCACACAAATCTCGCAGTGGTAAACGGTATCTGACACCGCGAATGAAGAAGATAAGAGCTCCTTCCTGAGCGTTGCGTTTCCTGTCATTCACATAAGAAACCCTAACAGAAGTCATGAATTGTTTAACCACCTCAGGATACAAATCGTACTGTCTACAAGAGATGGTTCCCAAACCTATGTCATCTAACATTCCTAAAACAGATTTCTCTATCTACAAACGCTGCATCAAACCAAAATCCGCAAACCGAGTAAGCAAAATTTCAACACTCATCTAGGCATTATAGAACAGAGTATCATAATCATCCCAATCTGGACAAAAATGGCGATTGATATAGTCACCTTTAGTGAATTCCCTGTTGACATCTTTCTCCCAAACCCTTTGAGAAGGAATTCTCTCATTTGGAAGCTTTGGCCATGGAAATCGATAAACAGGAGGTTGAGGGGCTGCAGCTTGGGATTACGGTTGGGATGGGTGGTGACCGGCGGCGGTGGAGAAGCGCTGGCAGCGGTGAGGGACGGCGGAGGAGGAGGAAGGTCCGACGCTCTTCCTCGCCTTCTTTTTCTGCCCTGAGATTCTAATTAGTTGAGCCTGAAATCACAACAAACGGTGAAAAAATGAAGGATCTAAAGTGGTTTTAGTGAATTCAGCGGTTTTAGAGAGAAATGAAATGAAAAAGATGAAGTTTTAGGTTAAAACGACTTACCTGGAAAATGAGAGTTCGCGTTTTTGGTCGACATTATTTTTATTATTTTTTTCAATGGTCCTATAAAATCAAAAATCCTAAGTTAAGAATCAAATGAATGAAATAAATAAAAAGGAGAAATACTTACCAGTGGGTTGCCTCCCACTAAGCGCTTGTTTATAGTCAATAGCTTCACTCTGCAGTTGCTTAATCAACAGGTGAGTCTTGACGATCCAAAGGCTTTTCTACTGGAATCTCAGCTTCAGTCCAGTAGTGTTTGACTTATGTCCATTCACAGCAAATGGTTTTCCATTGTTGTTTTTGAGAATGACTGTTTCGTATGGCCTAACCGAGTGGACTGTGTAGGGACCTGTCCAACGAGAAGACAATTTTCCAGGAAATATTGTCAATCTAGAATCATAAAGAAGTACCTGGTCATTAAGCTTAAAGGTCCGAGTGAGGATCTTCTTGTCGTGGTAAGCTTTTGTGCGTTCCTTGTAGAGCTTCGAGTTGTCATAGGCGTGAATTCGTATTACAACAAGCTCATTCAACTGAATAAGTCTCCTTTCTCCAGCCGATTTGATGTCGAAATTAATCATCTTGACTGCCCAAGCTGCTTTGTGCTCTTATTCCACTGGAAGATGACAAGCTTTACCATATATAAAATGAAAAGGTGTGGTACCAAGCAGAGTTTTGAAAGCTGTCATGTAAGCCCACAGTGCATCATCTAACTTGTAGGACCACTCCTTTTTCGCCTTACCCACTGTTTTCTCAAGAATTTCTTTGATTTGCCTGTTGGAAACTTCAACTTGGCTGCTCGTTTGTGGATGGTAGGGAGTAGCAACCCGATGCTTAACTCCATAATGTAGAAGCAATTTCGCAAGAATCTTGTTAATGAAATGCTTACCTCCGTCACTAATAATTATGCGTGGCACTCCAAAACAAGGGAAGATGATAGACTTGAAGAGTTTCATGACAACCGCTGAATCGTTCTTCGGACTAGCTATAGCTTCTACCCATTTGGAGACATAATCCACAGCTACTAGGATGTAGAGATTTTTGTTGGAAGACGGGAATGGTCCCATGAAATCTATACCCCAACAATCGAAGACTTCGACTTCGAGTATAAATTTATGAGGCATCTCATTACGCTTGCTGATCTTTCCCCTTCTCTGACAAGGGTCACATTGTGATATGAACTTCTGAGCATCCCGAAACATTGTAGACCACCAAAAGCCTGCTTGAAGAACTTTGGATACTGTCTTGAAAGTTGCAAAATGACCACCATAGCTAGAGCTGTGACAATGTGATAGTATATCAGGAACCTCTGTTGCAGCAATGCATCTCTTTTAAACTCCATCAGAACAATGCTTATAGAGATAAGGTTCATCCCAATAATATCGCCTAATCTCTCTAAGGAATCTCTTTTTGTTGTAATCTGTGAACTTATCAGGTTCCACATCTGCAGCTAGGTAATTAACAATATCAGCATACCATGGGTAATCTTTCTCGACCGCTCTGACGGCGCAATTCTCAGTTGGTGACCCATTTCTCATCGATTCAGAAGAGTGTCGATCGACAGGTGCAGTGGTGTCGATCGACACCATCACACAACTTCGACTATCTACTTCCTCTGAAATGTGAGTGTCGATCGACATAATGGGAGTGTCGATCGACATTGAAGCTCGATTCTGCAAACTTGATATAGTTTGCAGTCATCTTCTTAGTTGTATCAGTCATGTATATGTTCTCTTCAGGCAAGAAATCGTTTATAGAGACATCATCATCGATCCTAATGCGTGAAAAATGATCAGCTACACCATTCTCAACTCCTTTCTGATTTCTAACCTCTATGTCAAATTTTTGAAGAAGCAAAATCCTCTCAAAAGTCTTTACTTAGCATCCTACTTTTGTATCAAATACTTCAAGGCAGCATCGTCTGTGTGAACAATGACCTTGGATCCAACAAGATAAGATCTGAATTTCTCGAAGGCAAACACCACAGCTAACAACTCCTTCTCTGTAGTTGCATAATTCCTTTGAGCATCATCAAGAGTTCTACTTGCATAGTAGATGGCATGAAGCTTCTTATCCTTCCTCTGTCCTAGAACAGTTCCAACTGCAAAATCACTCACATCACACATTACCTCAAAAGGTAAATCCCAATCTGGTGGCTGAACAATTGGTGCGCTGATCAAGGCTTGTTTTATCTGCTGAAAGGCATCATGACACTCTTGTGTAAACTCGAATTTGACTTCTTTACAGAGTAAAGCAGTCAATGGTCTTGCGATTCTGCTGAAGTCTTTGATGAATCTCCTGTAGAAACTAGCATGTCCAAGAAAACTTTTCACTGCTTTAACATTATCAAGGGCTTGAAGACTTGTCATGACCTCAATCTTAGCTCTATCAACTTCTATACCATGCTCAGAAATCCTATGTACGAGAACTATTCCATCCTGTACCATGAAGTGACTATTCTCCCAATTCAAAACTAAATGTTTCTCCTCACATCTCGCAAACACTTTGCAGAGATTCTCCAAGCAATCCTCAAACGATGATCCATAAACTGAAAAATCATCCATGAAAACCTCCATGATATCCTCAATCATGTCTGTGAAGATAGACATCATACCTCTTTGAAATGTTGCAAGAACATTATGAAGACCGAAGAGCATTCTCCCATAAGCAAATGTACCATAGGGGCAGGTGAAAGTCGTTTTCTCCTGGTCATCTGGATGAATCGGGATCTGAAAGAATCATGAGTATCCATCAAGGAAGCAATAGTACTTGTGATTTGCTAACCTCTCCAACATCTGATCGATAAATGGTAAGGGGAAATGGTCTTTCCTGGTAGCAGCATTCAGCTTTCTGTAATCGATGCACATCCGATGTCCTGTGATTGTCCGAGTAGGAATCAGCTCGTCTTTCTCATTCTTGACTACTGTAACACCTCCCTTCTTAGGGACCACATGAACTGGACTAACCCAACTGTTATCTGAAATTAGATAGATAATCACTGCTTCCAACAGTTTCATAATCTCTTTCTTAACCACTTCTTTTAGATTCGGATTCAGCCTTCGCTAATGTTCAACTGAAGACTTAGACTCATCCTCAAGGTAGATCCTATGCATGCATACATCTGGAGATATACTTGCAATGTCATCATGAGAATAGCCAAGAGCTTTGCGATGATTGCGCAGCTTGCTTAGCAATAAGGTGAGCTATGCGGGATTAAGAGAAGCAATCACAATAAAAGGATAAGTAGAATTTTCACCAAGAAAAGTGTACTTGAGCCCTGCTAGAAGTGGTTTCAATTCGATTTTAGGAGCCTTTGTTGGATCCCAATCTAAAGTAGTAGTCGACGTTGAAGTCACAGATGGAAGAGCTTCTTCAACTGTAAGTTGCATCACATGTTCGGTCTCATCTAGCAGCTTAGTATATGTAGAAGTTTTGCTGTCCAAATCTGCACTATCCTCTATGGAAGAGACCAAAACTCGCTCTAGTGGGTCTTCTAATTCCATCTCTGAAATACTATCTGAAGCTGATGAAGTGAAAAAATCTATCAAAAAGGTTTTCCCTTCTATGATCGGTTTCTTGACCAAAGTGTTCATATCGAATTGGATAGTAAGATCGCCAACATTCAGCCCTATCCTCCCTTGTCGAACATCTATGATTGCTCCACCTGTGTGCAAGAAGGATCTCCCAAGGATTATTGGATCCTTAGGTTCCTTCTCATAAGGCAAGACTACAAAGTCTGTAGGAATCATGCTCTTTCCAATCATCACTGGAACATCAATAAGAATTCGATCTGGAATTCGGGTAGAACGATCTGCCAACACAAGAGTGATAAAGGTAGGCTCAAGATTGGAATTCCCAAGACGCATAGCAACTGAACGAGGCATCAGATTCACACTAAAACCGAGATCACATAAAGCTCTTGGGAACGAATCGTGATTAATGGTGACACTAAGTACAAAAGTTCCAAGATCAGGTAGCTTTCTTGGGATTCGTTCCTGAATGATGTCGCTGCCTTGCTCTGAAATCATCATAACACTGCATTCTTTCGTCAAATTCTTAGTGACCATTGTCTTAACATACCTTTTGATTGTGGGAGATAGATGAATAGCTTCAACTAGAGGCATCTGAACAATCAGTTTATCAATCATAGCCTTGCATCTGACATCATCTAAAGCTTGTCTTGACTTTTTAGGAATTTGGGGAAGGGAATTCGCCGATTTGCTGACTTGGTTGCAGCTGGAATTTGCACATTGTCTGAACGAATTGGGTGTCGATCGACAGGAGCTGGGTGTGGATCGAAACCATCGGGAATAGTTTCCTCCTCCACTACAATAAAAACTGAATATTGATATGATTATTATAGTCACAATAAAAAGATATTCGGTCACAATAATTTTCTTGTGTCGAAACTGAAACGAATTTTAGAATGTTACAATAAAATCGTCACAAATCTATGTATGTCTCAAAAAAGTCTCAAACGAATGTGACGATTAACAACAGTAACAATTTGTCACTGATTGTGATGACGTTATTATAGTCGCAAAAACGGATACAATTCGTGACGGACGATACTGTCACAATTATGCCACAACTAGTGACAATAAAATCGTAACATACTTATCACAGATTATTACCATATTTAAGTCACTGGCCCGTTACATTTTACGACCAAAATACAATCACAAATCCGTCACAATTAGTGACTCGATTATAGTCACACAAACGTCACAAATTGATTTTATGTTGTGACATTTTTTCTTACTAAACTCGTATCAATTTGTTACAAAACTAGTTTCATGAACAACACATGGACGTTTGGTCACAAACATATGATTACCATTTTTTGCTTTTACTAATTGCAGTCATTCTCATTATAAAATTATAACGAACCATATTTTATAGAAATTATTATTAAACAACATCCGATAAACAAACTACAATACTTAGACTAATAGAAACCATAATTTATAGAAATCATAAAACAATATCCAAATAAACAAAATACAATACTTAGGTTAATGCAAATAAAACAAACCATAACATCCAAATAAAGTCAAACTAGAAACACAACTTAAAGAAAATACAAACTAAACAATACTTAGGCTAAAAGGAACCATACATAAACTAGATTAAGTGGACGTTCTTGGTGGTGGATTTGGATCTAGACATTTTGACTTGCAAAAGTCTCAACAAGTTTTTCCATAGCTTCAAGTATTTTCTGAATTTGCAGATTCTCTTCAAGGCTCTTTTTAAGATCAGTTTCCATCTCTTGTAGCCGATGCGTTATCGTCTCTACTTCTTCTGAAGCTTGTGGTGCACTTGAAGAAGCACCAACAGATGATAGAGTCTCCATTAGTGCTCCAAGTCCAAATATATGGCCATGTTTAGATGATACAGCAGCCTAGAATGAAAGACTAAATATATTAGCAAAAACAGAAAACACTACAAGTCATCTAACAAGGCTTGTAGAACAAATGATAAAACGACATGCACATATTTTTTTTGGATGTGAACTTGGATATCTTTTAGGAACCAAATTTGATAACCAATTCTAAACCGGACTAATGAAGGAACTTACTTGAGAAGTAAAAAAAACACGCTTTATAAAATGATAAAAGTTAGGGCCGTTGAGAAGCAAGCACAAAACACGTCAACACTAAACCTGAAGCAAACAACACTAAACATCTAACAAGTTTTATAAAACGATAGTTTTATCTACACATATCACAAGAACAAATGAATGTAAAACCAGAGACTAAGAAGGCTAAAGTGAATGTAAAACTATACACTAACAAGCCTAAAGTGAGTGTAAAACCAGCCTAATGTTTAGAATTATTACCTTGATATAAATTTCATTTTTCTCATGGTTGTCAATAGTTTCAGCTCTCAGATTCTCTTCCCCAGCAGATTCAAGTTGACACAAGCGTTCTTGTACATGCTTTTCATAAGTGTCTGCAACCAACCGTGCTCGTTGATCAACGTACGAGCCATCAGGTTTCTGATGTGTTTTCTTCATCACAGCAATAAAAGAGTAGTCTTCATTGTTTGCTTCCTGTAAAAGAAACAATAAACCAAAGTGAAACAGCAGAAAAATTATCACGATTAGAAATTAACAAGAAAGGAAATATATAACTACCAAAACATCTTTAACTCTGAGAAAGGAGCGTGAACCCGCTCGGTGGGAATGTGGGCCTAAACCGTTGCGATCAGACATTCGAGAAGCACGAGCCTTCTCACTAGTTCCTTTCGCTTTTTCAGTTGCCCAATGCCTTTGCATAATGGTCCAGTAGTCAGACAATATCCAATCTGGTTTTTCTCCTCCACTTTTTGCATGGCTTATCATTCCTTTGAGGCGATAAGCAGCAAGCTTATTAAACTCTTTTTCAACTTGATAGTTGATGGAATCATCCTAGTTAAATCTTTTCTAAAAAACAAAGTATATCACACATGATGAGTAACATTGAAATCACTTACGAAAATAATCTGATGAAATAGAGCACAAAGAATACCTTAAACAGAGAAAACCATGATCGTTTGTAGAAGGGTGGCACTCTTTTCCAAGATCACCATGGTCCCTTAAAACAACTTTGAATGACCTTTCTTACAGAAGTTGATACTTGAGTGTGGTGTTTAAACCTGTTTCATTGAAATTAATTAATTAATGAGTTTAAGACTCAGTGAAAATAATCAAAGAAATATAGGGAAAAATCCATACCATTTAGCTCCATTCAAACAAGAAGGATGCAGCAAAGGTAAACTTGAACGGTCCACATATGGCTCATCCATAAGTACACTACAAACACATGTAAATTCAGAAGTTATCAATCTTGAATTCGACAAAGCGAAAACTTAGAAAGCTCATATCAAATAATAAAAAACCTAGAGATTTCATCATTTCTTATCTATATTCAGAAATAGTAATCCAAGTTGAGAACTATTAGCAAAACCCAGAAATTTATTTACAACGACTAACATGAATAATTAAAAAAAAAAAAAAAAAACTAGAGACATGGAGATTTGAAAGACAGTAAGAGAACAAAGATTTGCAGTTTAACATGTAGATTAGCTTCTAAAAATCCAGAGTTATGTAAAAATACCTTTCAATGAGATCTCTGAAGTAAAAGACAAACCAATCTCTCTAAAAAAAAGGAAGTAGCGTAGAGAACGATTCTGAGAGGTAGAGGGAGATGGTTAAATAGTTTTGACGCAGATTTAGGGATTCTTATTGAGTGGGGAAAATTTTGGCAAAATTTAAGCGGTTAATGAAAATTTTAGGTATTTTTGGGAAAGTTTAAGGCGCTAATGGTGTAATTATTTTCCAAAGGATCTAGAATATTCTCGTAGAAATATTTACTATACTTATTCGCATATCTTTTTCGCAGAATTAACTAAGAATTTCTAAATACTTTCCTAATTCTAATATTTTTACTTCCAAGAAAAACTTTAAACCAATCTGCCTTGTAAAAGAAATGTACCTTATCCATGTTAGGAACAAGCTCTTGCAGCCTCCTAATCCGATCACTTATTCACCTAACAAAATGAATAGAGAAAAGCTTAATGACAAAACAAGAATGAGATAGAAAATAGAATTGGTACTGCAAATCATCTAGCACAAACTTTTAAGAAAATAACAAAACTTATTTTTGGAAAACTTATAAATTCAAAATAGGGTTTTTCGTTTTTTACTCTAGAAGCTGATCCCAATTCGTTACTTATATAAATTATAAAAATGCTGCTTGCATTTCATTATATATCTCACGACCATATAATAATAAACATATATATATACACATAAATAAATATTTCACATTGCAGTGACATATACCTGAATGAAAAGGTATGCGAGTGCAGACTAGAGACGATGAAGTTGCCGGTAAATTCTCACGGTGGCGTTTAGGAACGCTCTCACCGCGAGGCAGCTGAGTTTGAGGCTGAACCGTAGCTAATTGTTGTTGTCTCTCACGGCGTTTAGTAGCAGGAACCCACGTGCTTCTCACGTGAGTAGAACACTCGAAGCCACGGCTCTTACAACAAGTTCTACACCTCATGTGAGAGCAATCTTTCTTCGCTTGATTCCCAAAGTCTTGACAGCTCACACCACCACTTCCTCCGCTGCCACCACTACGAATCATCATCATCGCAGCCTCCTAATCCGATCACTTATTCACGTTCTTCTCACCTAACAAAATGAACAGAGAAAAGCTTAAGGGCAAAACAAGAATGAGATAGAAACAGAATTGGTACTGCAAATCATCTAGCACAAACTTTAGAGAAAATACCCGTTCAGCAATGCTACGAGGATGAGTAGCACAACCACGTTTAGCACGAACCCTACAAGGAACTGAATCCTCAAAAATCTTCTCCATGTTCATATCCATCATTCCTGATATCCCACCAATCATTTGCTCTTCCTTCTACTCACAAACCAAAAGGGAAGAGTTCTTAGTTAACTCACAAACCATATGCACACATAGACTTAACCATGAACATGAAAACATGTTTCATTTCACAAAAGCCATGATTCACGATCGATACATAGTTGACACGAGTAGGTGACACTCATCAAAGATGGACTATGTGTAGTGACTAATAGAGAAGCTTTATGAAACATTCACTTTCACAGCCACAGGAAAACAAAGAAAAAACAACTGCAACTAGCAGGGGATTTTGTTTCAAACAAATGCAAGTTGTCAAATTAGACAAGACAACTCTTTTACATCTTTATTGTCTCCACAACTCTAAAATTCAAACACCCAATTAAACTATAATCGTAAATGGGAGAAGAAACAGAGGGTGAACGGGTATTTTCCCAAAATTCAAACACCCAATTAAACTATAATCGTAAATTCAAAACCCAATTCAAACACCCAATTAAACTATAATCGTACAATCAACAGAACTCGGGAACTCGAACGAGTCACGACTCGTTATCACTCTAATAAGCTATGTTAAACAAAGTTTAGGTTTTAAACCTTCTTCTTCATCTTCTTCGAGTAGGGTTTCAATCCAAGTAGTTGGAGCTGTACGGATCCGAGATAAACCAATTCGACTCTGATAGGTTGAAGATACCCTTAGCTTTCATGAAGAAGAAGATGAGAACCAGTGGAAGGAGGGCTCGTAAATGGGAGAAGAAACAGAGGGTGAAAAGTGAGAACTCACCTCTTATGCCACTATTGTAGAAGAAATAATCAGTCGTGCCATTCTTATGTTTGAAATTTTATTATTGATATTTTTTTAAATCGAAAAAATGAGTAAAGGACGAAACATTCATGGCAATCCACGAAAACTACAAGAAAACTTAATTTGTTGGGCTCGGGCTCAATAAAAAATGTAAATATTCGGCCCAGTTGTATTATTTACCTTAGAAACTACAGAAAAACCTAAGTAAGAAAACTTCTTCCCTTTTTCAACTTCTCGACTTCTTCTCTCTTCTCTCCGTCGTTTTCTCTCTCTCCCTTCTCTCGTCTCCGACGACACCAATTTCGCCGGAAAACTCAATTTCTTCTCTTCTTCTTTCTTCTCCGTTTTCGGTTCGTCTTTGTCTCTTTCATCTCCGCAAATTTATTTTCCAATGGCTAGAGTAAAAGACTCTTCTGGGAATATGAATCAACTAGGGTTGAAGCGACCAAAGCCGGCGAAATTCCTCCATCAGTCGAAGAGGCCGCCGCCGAGATTCCCCAAAGAGATGAAGAAGGCGCAAAGCTTCTTACAACAGAAGAGGAAGCCGGAGAAATTCAGCCTACAACCAGCGATTGTGACGCCGCCGATTTGGGTCATTCAAACGCCGTCGGAGGGGATTCAATTGACGATTTTTCAGACCCAAATGCCGATTCTTGTGAAGAAGAAAAAGAGACAACGAATGCAGTTGTTCAACATGATGATGCAGCAAATAAGGTATGAGAGAAGACCGTTATTTTTTGGATTAGGCTCGTTTTAGGATATTATGCATTGGTAAATGATTGGATTTGTGAATGGTGCTTCAGATAAAACAAGTAGTACAACTAGGTCGTAAATTTGTGAATGGTCATTCAGGAACAAGTAGTACAACTAGGTAGTTAATGTGGAATTGAAAGTATTTTGAATTGAATATGCAGGATGATGGTGATGATGATAACCTGTCGCAGAATATGCAGGATGGTGATGATGATAACCTGCCGCAGAATATGCAGGATGATGATGATAATCAACCATTGCCGCCAGAAGTTATGTACTTTGATCCAACTAACTACACGAAGGTGTGTAAGATAGGAACGAGGTGTCAGTTGGTACAAACAGTGGAATTTATAGAGACTTTGGATGCAGAACTGAAGTGGTTTAGGAATCATGACCAATTTAAGCACATATTCCACATGCCTAAGGAGCCCAATCACATGATTCAAGGCATGTGGATGCTTATGGTTCGCACGGCGAAGACAGAATTGGCGAGAGAGTGTTGGTTTGTTGCCAATGGAGTATCTATAAGGTACTCAATTAAAGAGCATGCATTGTTGACCGGTTTGAACTGCCGTGAGTACCCAAAATACTATAAGACTTTAGGCAGTTTGAAGTTTGTTGAGAAGTTGTTTAAGAGGACTGAAGACATCAAGATTAAAGACGTGGAAGAGAAGCTGGAAGAGTTTAAGAGTGAGAAGTCTACTGCTAGGTTGAAGTTGGCAATTCTGTTATTCTTAGCTAAGGTTATGAAAGCTGATTCTAAAGGGGATTCGAAGATAGAGGAGTTGCTTCTTAGGATTGTGGATAATGTCAGAGCTTGTGAGACATTCCCGTGGGGACGTTTTTCCTTTGAGAAGTGTATGGAAGGGGTGCGGAGAGTAATGAAGAACATGAAAGGTGTGGTGAAACCCAAGGCACAGACTGCTTTTTATGGATTTATTACTCCAGGTAAGTAGTCGAGTAAATTATATGAGTGGCTAGATTTTGTTATTGTGAACTTGCATTTACTTTTATGTTTTTGTGTCTAGATTCTTACATTTGAGTGCATTCCGCATCTTGGGAAGAGATTTAGAGAAGCTGTACCTGCAGACAAGGAATGTCCAAGAATGTGCAAGCACAAGTTCAGTGAAAGTTGCATGAAGGGATTTACTTTGGAAGAAATAAATGAAGCTTTTGGAGATATAACAGTTAGCTTTGTTCTCTTGAAATCTATGTTTATAATCTTTGTGGTGTTTGAAATATATGTTTACTTGACAGGATATTTCAAGCATCTTGGAACCTGATATGGATGAGAGAAAGATGTTGTCACGCGTTGTAGAGAAGCATGTTGATGATGGTATTGGATATATCGATCCAATTGTTGATAGCTGGAGAGAGAGGCTTATCGTAGAGAAAAAGAAGATTTTTTGGCGTAGTCTCTACCAAGCAGACATTGATGGTAGACGTATTGAAACTGTTGATGATGGTCCAGCTGTACCTGAAATCCCTGGGACATCTATTCTCTCGTTCCAGGAAGCTATGGAGAAAGGATTTGACAAGCTCATGGACAAGCTTGCTTTGATGGATAGCGAAATCAAGCGGATTTGTGTGAGAGTACAAGGAATAGAGGAATATGTGGCAGATCAGCTTGAGAAAGAGGCAGAAAAAGCCTGATAATAGTTTTTTAGTCAATTATCCTAAAACAACAATCATGTCGTTGTAGTATTTTAGGTTGTCAATCTAAATGGGTGTGATGCTAACAATCAAGATGTGATCAGAAGTCACTAAGTCAAGCCAAGCAATAACAGGTTTTGGTGTGTTCTAGCAGTCGTAAGTGAACATGCAGAAAACAGAAATTCAAGCAGAAACAGTAAAACACACGACCAACACAGCTCTTTGCAGAGCACTGGGTGAGGTCGAGTAACAGACAGAAAGTATAACAGGGATACTCGACTGCACAGTTTGTTGCCAGACAACTGGGTGGTCGAGTATCAGGTCGAGTAACAGTAAAGAATTGCAGAAACTAAGCAACAGATGACAAGATGCAGTAAACAACAGTAGAGTAAACAAAGAATTCAATCAGATAAAGAATTCCCGAGGATGGGGTAATTGAGTAGTTTCGTTTCCTCAGTTTATAGGTGATTGATATGCTCAATAAATTAACCCTAGACAACAAGTTCATTAACCAAATCTAAGTGCCACCGCAACAGAGACTCTCAAGTTAACCTAGTCACAGACTCAATCACCATTGACGAGAGCTAACCTAACATGCATTATGAATCAAAAAGTTAAAGCCAAAACGCTCCCTGCAACCAATACCTTGGTACAGGGTCACGAATCTCTGGAATTAGTGGTTCAGACATTTCATCGAACACCTTTTGGGCGCGGAAATGTCTGGGCTCAAATTTCAGTTGATCACAAAGCAATAGGCATTAAGAACAACTAATCCAGAAGGGATCTATCAACCAATACTCAATCACCTAGCATACTGAGAATTCTACACTACTCTAACTCATCCTCAGAAACCTATTCACTACTCAGACATCATAACAGTAAGCATAAACGTTGAACAAGTTGAAAACATGGTAACAACAGTGTAACAGCAGGATGATAACAGAATGAACAATAGTAAACGAAATTAAGAACAAAAGCTGAATACTGAATACTGAATAGATAAAGAGAAATCCGGATTACAAAAGGTATAGAACACAAG
This sequence comes from Arabidopsis thaliana, assembly GCF_000001735.4. Classification (NCBI taxonomy): domain Eukaryota; kingdom Viridiplantae; phylum Streptophyta; class Magnoliopsida; order Brassicales; family Brassicaceae; genus Arabidopsis; species Arabidopsis thaliana. The sequence continues at coordinate 12,469,961 of NC_003076.8, forward strand.
GTCTGCGGAATAAAACTAGATAAAAACTTCTTGTTTGCAAAAAATGTGAAGTACATGCTACTTATAGCCAAATATTCCGAAACCCTAATACTCAAAACGACGAAGTATTGGGACGGATTAAGAATTGTACTCGACCCATGTGGTCGAGTGGGAGGTCGAGTGATTAGCTGGAGTCTTCTTTTCTTCTTTGTGCTCGAGTGTCTAGTTGAGTGCGGAATGAAGAAGGCTCTGAAGCTTGTCATCGAGTATGCAGTCGAGTGGTGTGATGGTGATACTCGACTTCCAGGTAGAGTGAGGAGGTCGAGTAGTGGTCTAGCAATGGGATGAAGTCACTCAACCTGGTGGTCGAGTGATGTGAACGAGTGGTGGTCAGAAGATGGGGATGAAGTCACTCGGCCTGGGGGTCGAGTGATGTGATCGAGTGGTGGTCAGAAGATGGAGATGAAGTCACTCGACCTGGGGGTCGAGTGATGTGATCGAGTGGTGGTGTCTTCTACTCGACCTGAGGGTCGAGTGGTCTCTTGAGATCCTGAAGCTCCTACTCGACCTCTGGGTCGAGTGGTTTGTCATGATCAGGTCCGCTTCTTCCAGTTAGCTCGTCGACGACTCCAAATCACCTGAAAACAACACAAATACGCAACATGCATGCAAAACTATCCTAAACATGCAAAGTGATGACAAATGATGTGAAATGGTATAAAACAGTGATGATATGATGCTAAAATGATGACAAATGGATGCTCAAAACATGCAAAATACACACTTCTCAACTCCCCCAAACTTAGTCTTTGCTTACCCTCAAACAAACAATCAAGAACAAGCTGGAGGTGAGGTTTGAAAGCGGGGACTCAGAGCCAAAGCACCAGATGAACCAGATGAAATCAATGTCCAAGTTGAAAGTTCTAAGCTGCAAGATCGAATTCTACTTAAAAACGTTAGCCATGCCTCATCATCAATCAATCCGACTCATATGCTCGACCTGCACAAGTTTTCAAATCTACCAACCCCTTTAACATTCATTAGTTCTGGAACGTGAATCAAGCAATGCATCATCAAAGAACTCATTCGGCTAAGGTAAAAGGTCAAGAGACAAAGATGGTCCCTTACAGAATAGGCTTCAGTAACAGGGGATCTCTCAAAAAAAAATTAAGCTTTAGTTGAATGCTAAAGGTAAGTCCCAAGCTATGCATACAGAGATAAGATCCCATCTACCTAGAGTACATCAAATGAAGCTCTAATAGTAATCCCATCTCCAATCCCAATACAAGAACTAAATTCTACCCTTTGCATTCATGAATCTTTTAAGCCCTTTTTCTAATCATTCTTTTCTTTTGTCTTAACTCTAGGAGAAGCTTTCTCAACACTTTGATACATCTAGCGGATTTGGATTTCTTTAACAACTAAGGTTCCTGTTTTTAACATTTTAAAACCAAGGGCTTTCGCCCATCTTCAATAGCTAACAAGAACTCTTTCTTTTCTTTTCAAATCCCAAAACCTTTACTAGACTTTTTCTGTTTCTTTAGCTTACTTCACCTAGAGTCTTTTACCTTTTCTTATCAATGAATCAACCCTTTTTTTTTCTTTTAAACACATCCCAACCCAAAGTATAAGCGCCCACCTAGTCCTATCTAGTCCGAAAAATGCGAACTAGAACTACATGAGACACTATCTTTGTCGTTACGAACCTAACACTTTCTACCAAGCTTAATCGGAATAAGACCTCACAAACACTCACAAGTGATATAGGGATTGAAAGAAAGTCTAGGTTTGGGTTTGGGTTAACTGCTCTAATAAGGAGAGTCAGCTACTTGGATTAACAAGAGTGATCTAAATGAATAAGAAAATCCAAGTATTTTAGGGTATCCATGAGTTCAAATTTGATGCAGACATAATAATTAAAGATCAGATTCAGGTTCAAATTGATAGGGAATGGTATCAGATCATGATAGTGTGGTCGAGTAGAGCAATCTAGGCATGGTTCAGTTTTATTTCAAATTCATTGACTACGCAACAGACAACTAGCAATGATGGCACTGAGTTTATCCGGTGAATCAAAATGCTTACAAGGCTATCTCATCATCATCCCCTATGCATATGCAACAATCCTAAATGAAACACTCTAGACTCGATCCTAAATGTAATGCAACTACATGAACACTCTATTTTTGTGAAATCATTTTCTGAAATTTTTCAAATTTTTTTGGTTTTTCTATGCCTTAGATGAATGCAGACTCAAAAATATACACAATGCAACACACACTTCCTGAGCCCTCTCCCAAACTTAAATCACACAGTCCACTGTGTGAATAAACTTGGAAGAGAGTACTCAGGATAAATCCAATCACAGAAACAAAAAATGAAGAAACAAATCACAACAGATGATATAATACAATGATGAAGTGAGGCGCTTACCTCAGTCGAAGAATGAACGTAGTTGCTCGTCAATGGCTGCCTGTGATTGCTCCCAGGCCATAGACGAACCGCCCTGTTCTATCTCAGCTCCAGCATGTGGGTACTCGACCTCAGTGCCTCTATGGCGGCCAGCACCGCCATGAGTATACTCGACCTCCATTCTTCTGCTGCGGCCAGCACCGCAGTCGAGTGATCTCCTGCCGTGGATAAACTAAAACATGGTCGAGTATCCTTCATTGCTCTGTGGTCGAGTATAGTGTTGTACTCTCAGAGCTAGAATCCACTTCACTCATCTCTTTATACTTATCTCCTGAAAACACTAACCAAATGCATCAAAAACAACAAGGAAAAATAAAGACATGTACAAAGATAGACATGGGATTTGCTCCTACGTGAGCTTGTTTTAAGTCTCTAAGCTTGACTTCTCATACTCATTAGGCTTAGGGTGGGTTGTAGAGAGGAAATGAGGTCTCCTCTCCTTCTTTAGTAGAGTGATCATCATACTCATTAGGGTTTCTTGACAGGTCTGCAATTGGGTACTCAGTGGCCATGTCCTCACAGTAAGCTTCTTTTTTATCAAGATAGTCTTCTCCTCTAGACCATTCCGACGTGAATTCACATCCTTCTTTGCTGACAAGTATAGTGGCTCCATCGTGAGGGGCGTGCTTAATGTTGAGTGGTACTTGGTTCGCTTTTCCATTGAGCTCCTTGATTTGATCCTTTAGCTCTTTCACAATATGTGTTAGCTCTTGTATGGCTTTGTCTTGCCATTTAGATCTCTCCTTGAGTTGTAACCAATCATCTGACATCTGAGTGCTTGCCTTGAGTTTTTTGGTCAAGCATGAGCTTTCAGGACAAGTTGGAGGCTTCTTCGAGTTGTTGGTGGAATTAGTTGGTCGAGCATGTGTTGAACTTACTTCATTAGCTTTCATAACCTTTGTGTCAGACCCCATCAAACCCTTGTAAACCTCTGAGCCAACTACTGCCTTGTGTGAGTCTAATGACTTCTCAGAACTCAAAGTTTCACTAAGGAGATACCCACCTTTACCACTATTGATCAAAACAGTTTTTGAATTATTTGCTTTTTCAAGTTCCAATAGCAGTTCACCAGCTAACTGTTCCACTTCCTTAACTAAGAAGGTTTGTTCTTCTATTGTCGGCTTCTTCATAGCATCATTGATATCAAACTTCATATCCAAATTCTTTCCTAGATTAAGATCAATCTTTCCTCGCTTAACATCTATGATTGCTCCAACTGTAGCCAAAAAAGGTCTTCCTAATATCAAGGGATCTTTTGGTTCTTAATCCATGTTTAGCACTACGAAGTCTGTAGGCACCTCCACATTTCCAATCTTGATAGGCAAATCTTCTAATAACCCATGAGGTAGTCTAACAGACCTATCTGCCAAGATCAAGGAGATATTGCAGTATTTATACTTGTTGAAACCCAACCTCTTAGCTACTGAGAGTGGCATGAGATTTACTGATGCTCCTAGGTCACAAAGGCATTTATTGAAAGTCAATGAACCTAGGGAGCATGGTAGAGTGAATGAACCAGGGTCTCCTAGCTTTTCTGGGACATCGTTCTCCTGTATGATGGCACTGCACTCATGGCTCAGAACTGTTGTTTTCTGAACCTCTTGAATTCTCTCCATGATCAAGTCTTTGAGGAACTTTTTGGAATCCGGGATACGCGTTAGAGCATCAGCAAGAGGTATCCTTAATTCGACTGCCTTGATGTTCTTGGCAAACATAGCTCTGTACTTATCTTCTAACTCTTTCTTATGTCGACCAGGAAATGGAAGTGGGGGCTTGTAAGGATGAGGAATGGAGACTTTTTCTTTGCTTTTGACAACAACATGTTTCGGATCAATTGGTGATGTTGCTGGGAAGGTCGGTCGAGTGAAGTGGTCGAGTGGCAGCTCGAGTGACAAGTCGAGTGGCTGCTCGAGTGACTGGTCGAGTGGCTGCTCGAGTGACTGGTCGAGTGGCAGCTCGAGTTGTTTGTCAGCTTGATCTTTATTGAGACTGAAATCCTCCCCATCTTGGTATGCACTGTCCTCAGTTACTGACTTGAGTCTCTCTCTAGTGGATAACTAACTTCCACTCCTTATGTTGATAGCATGAACATTACCATACTCCTTGGGATTCTGAATTGACTTCCCTGGAAGTCCCGTAACTTTGGGAGCAGAGGTAGATGCGAATTGTCCTTCTAATTATCTGACTTTGGAATTCAACGCCTCCACTTTTGCATTCAGGTCATTGTAGTTGCAGTCCAGCTTGTGGTGCAATTCGGATAACTTCTTAGCAATTTCCATGGAGCTATATGCTTGTCCATGTAGCAGTTGTTGGACCATCTGTTTTATTTCAGCATCAGGAGCAGCAAGACCTTGGTTTTGCGGAGGTGCAAACCCAGGTGGTGGTGGTTGTTGGTAGTTCCCCTGGAATTGCTGCTTGGGAACAAAACCTTGATTGTAGGGAACAAAAGGTTTGTTCTGACCTTGTTCTTGTTGTGGAGGATACACTTGATCCTGAGGATTAGCAACGTTGGTGCTGCGGTAAGAGAGGTTGGGGTTGTTCATCTTGAAGTTGTTGTACCCTTTATAGCCACCTTGATTGTTGATGTAGCTAACTTCTTCTAATTGGATAACCTCCCCATCTTGGACTTGATACTGCTTGTCATCAACAAGGAAGTGCACATGCTTCTGCTGGCTACGAAGAATCTTGTCCAGCTTGTCATTCAGCACTTTGATCTCCTTTCTGTGTTTGTCATCAGAGTCAGTTGTGCCTCTGATAGTTCTGTCGCAGTCCTCGTTGTAATTACCATCTGATTGAGCAAGGTTCTCAACCAATTCTCAGCCTTCTTCAACATCTTTTTTCTGGAAATTCCCATTGTTGGCGGTATCCAGAAGCATTCTAATGCGTGGTAGGACTCCTCTATAAAGAGTGCTGAGCAGAGAGGCTTTAGTAAAGCCATGATGAGGGCATTGGTTGGTGTAACCCTTGAAACGCTCCCATTCTTCACAGAAGCTTTCACCAGTCTTCTGTGAGAAACCAGAAATCTCATTTCTGAGTCTTGCAGTTCTGGCATTGGAGAAGAACTTTGATAGAAAAGCCTTCTTGCAATCATCCCAGGTGGTGATTGAGTCATGGGGCAGATTCTTCTCCCAGATGTGTGCTTTGTCGCCCAAGGAGAAAGGAAACAAACGGAGCTTGAATCCGTCTTCACTGACACCATTGATCTTTGTCAGGTTGCAGAGCCTATCGAATTCATCTAGGTGGTCGAGTGGATCCTCCATTAGCAGACCATGAAATTTATTCCCCTGAATTATCGAGATGAGACCACTCTTAATCTCGAAGTTGTTGTTCTGGATAGCAGGAGGTGCAATTCCTTTCCTCTGACGGTGATCACGTGGTGCATCTCCAGCACCAATGTTGGCAGTGCCATTTTGTTTATTCTGTTCTTCAGCCATTTCGAGTGGTTGCTGAGGTACAAGGTTGACTGTGTTTCTCCTTTCTCTGAGTTCCCGAGCTATGCGGTCAATGTTGTCGTTGAAAAGGAGGTTCTGATTGCCTGTTGATCGAGTTCGCAAACAGCAAAGATGTACCTGGATCAAGAAGACAACAAGAAAAACACACAGTTAGTAACCGAAAAGAAAATTGAAAAAGAACTTGATCGAAGCAAGTCTGAAATCTCAAATGTAACAAACAAACACCCAATTGGCAACGACGCCAAATTGATAATAGGTTTTTAGTCAATTATCCTAAAACACCAATCATGTCGTTGTAGTATTTTAGGTTGTCAATCCAAATGGGTGTGATGCTAACAATCAAGATGTGATCAGAAGTCACTAAGTCAAGCTAAGCAATAACAGGTTTGGTGTGTTCTAGCAGTCCTAACAGAAATTCAAGCAGAAAACAATAAAACACTCGACCAACACAGCTCTTAGCAGAGCACTGGGTGAGGTCGAGTGACAGGTCGAGTAACAGACATAAAGTATAACAGGGATACTCGACTGCACAGTTTGTTGCCAGACCTGGGGGTCGAGTGATGTGATCAAGTGGTGGTGTCTTCTACTCGACCTGAGGGTCGAGTGGTCTCTTGAGATCCTGAAGCTCCTACTCGACCTCTGGGTCGAGTGGTTTGTCATGATCAGGTCCGCTTCTTCCAGTTAGCTCGTCGACGGCTCCAAATCACCTGAAAACAACACAAATACGCAACATGCATGCAAAACTATCCTAAACATGCAAAGTGATGACAAATGATGTGAAATGGTATAAAACAGTGATGATATGATGCTAAAATGATGACAAATGGATGCTCAAAACATGCAAAATACACACTTATCAAAGCCCGTTATGAAGATATGCGTCCTGGTTCAGCTACTGATTTTGTGCCACCGTCTTATCAACCAAGGGATACTCAGAGCAAGGCCTTGGTTATTCACAGTGGAAGCCGTGACCCAGTACCTCCAACTATTGAGTCTCTAAGTGAGTAGTTTTGGTGAACTTTTGTGTAGTGATGCTTTCACAATAGTTCTTACATGTTTGGTTACATATTTTTGTAGGTGATGGCAGCGATGAGTCTGATGAAGAGGATAAGAAGAAGAAGAAGAAGAAGAAGCAGATATCGAAGAAGAAGAGAAAGCATGTTGGTCCTACTCTGGAAACTGGGAAAAAACGTGGAAGGAAACCTTCCAAGTTTAAGGGGGAAAAGTTTACAGCTGAGGGGAAGCAAACGAGGAAGAGACAGAAGAATTAGGACTTTGACTTTTCTTTCTTGCTTATGTGTGTGTGTGGACTTGTAGGTGTTTGGAGAAATAGGACTTTGACTTTCTTTTTGTGTATTTGGGAATGTTATGCGTTTTCTTTTGATGTTGAACATTGTAGTTTATGTGTAGAGGACAAACTTATTTTATGAAATGGTTTATGTGTTTTAGGATTTATTAAAATCAAATCGTTTGGCTAAGTTGTCCCGTTTGGCCGGTCAATAATACAAGAGTGGCTAAGTTGTCCCAGTTGGCCGGTCAATAATACAATAGTGGCTAAGTTGTCCCAGTTGGCCGGTCAAAACACACAACTTAAAATACAAGAGTTGCTAAGTTGTTCCAATTGGCCGGTCAATACACATAACTTAAAATAGGAAAATACATGTCTAATTAGGTTCAACTATTACACAAAATCCAGAAACATAATATAATTAGGTTCAAATATTACATAAAATCCAGAAACATAACATAATTAGGTTCAAATGCCATACACCATCCTCAATAACATAAAACACATCATAATCACCATGTAGAAAGTAATGCCCTAAGCCTATCAATCTCGACTTCTTTGGCGAGTAACCTTTCTTTAAGGATTTCAATTTCGCCTTGCATGAGATGAACAGTTTCCCGGATGGACGCCAAAGCATGATTACATGCTAGTTGTCCATGTCTTAGTGCGGAATAAGGTTTGTGATTTACCTTCTCAAGCTCCTCAGTTACCGCCTGATCCCACCACTGAATAAGGTGGTTTCGGGACTCGTAGTCTTCAGCCTGCGAAAGAGAGAAGACTTCATAAATATAATTCACTTGTACTTTGTTGTTCCAATGAAATGAAAAACACAATAACTTACTTTAAGCATTGGGCATTTGTAGACTCTGTCGCCTTGCCTATAACCAGTTTTGCACACTTCAAGTTTTACAGGCTTACCACAAAAACATTTTTCTGGAACCCCCCAATTTGCATCGGCATTCGCCTCTCCACTATTCCAACTAGCTTCGGATGTGGATGGTTGAGAGTAACTATAGGGCATCTACAGAACAAAGAAAGAAAGAGATATGAATCATGAACGCTATAAACCCTAGATCTATTTGAAATCACGGCGGCTATAAACCCTAGATTTATTTGAAATCACGGCGGCTAGAAACCCTAGATCTACTAATTACGGCGGCTAGAAACCCTTAAGAAACTCAATATCATACCTTGGTTGTTGTTGTTGTCGTCGTCGGCGGCGGATAATGGGAACCCTAATTTCAGTTGTCGTCGGCGATGTTGGGAAAGGAAGAGAGAAGAACGAGAGAGAGAAAGAACGAGAGAGAGAGAGAAGAGTGAAATAGAAGAGAGAGAGAGAGAAAGAGAGATGAACGAGAATAAATAGGGAGAAACTTTGTAGTGTGAACGCAAAAATCGTAGTGTGAACGTAAGTCGTGGGGTCTATTTTTAAAAAATATTATTTATTAGAATATTCAGAATACACATAGTTGTATGTATATGTACAGTTGGCCAGAATCACAAACAGTTGAACTATTCTAAAAATTGTGTCTTTGAAGTTGAATCTGAAAATACAACTCATTTTTTTAGTTGGTCCCATAAGTTTAAACATATTAATGGATTTTAATAAGTTTTGATAGAATCATATTTAGTAAATATCTGTTTTCATACATAACGTATGTACATTGGACAATCATGAACTATATATTCCTTGTTATACATAGGTGATTTATTAGGAAACCAGTTTATGATCAAGTTTAGTAATAACAATGTTGTAATATCATATTTTGGATTTATTCAATGTTTAGTTGTTGATAATAGCTGAAAATATTGAGAATTATTTTATCATTTTGTTAACCCTAAAATAAAGATACATATATCAGTTGTCTCAGTTGAACTTAAAAGAATACATTAAACTTGCTAAGAATTCAATAAACTTGCAAAGAATTCAATAAACTTGCACATATTCAATACAAATACGAAAACATAAAACAGTTGTCGAAGTTTAAAATAGTACATCACACTTGCAAATAATATAATACAAATACAAATGAACTCAGTTGTATTGGTTGAACCCTTTATGCAGTTGGCCAGGTTGTTCCGGTTGAACCCTTTCTGCATCAGACTTAGTCTTCCTCAGGCTGCAGCCAAGCCTCCAAGTTTATTCTAGGTTGCGATTTTCTCCTCTTTCGCGCTTCACCAGCTGATGGAAACCGCTTATCTTGATTTCATCCTGGTCCTTTTGGTGTGTATTCCGGCGGAAAGGCAACTAACTCTTTAATATGGGCAGGAAGAACCCAATCCGACTCATGTGGGACTACATACAACGTCCGGTAATAGGCTAATGCCCAACTCTCTATCAAGTAATACACAGAGCAGAGTCCGTAGATGGTTGTATTCGCATTTCTCCCTTCCTTGCGGGCAAGGTGCCTTGCTGCGGCCATAGCATGGACACACGGGATCTTGTCTATATCAAAACATTTGCATGAACAACTTTTCATTTTCAAATCCACCAGAAAACTTACCGAGTTGAGATCAATCACGTTGTATTCTTGGTTGTAACTGTTAAGCTCAATCATAGTTAATTTGGCTCCAACTGGACATCTACTGTGCAATATGTTCTCCACAGTAGGCACAACTTGTGATGTGATTGAACAAGAACCTGAATCTTGCCTATGCTCGTTGAACCATTCAGAAAACTTAGAAATCATCACATCAATCATTGGTAACAAGTGATACTTCCTCGCTTTTTTAAACACACCATTAATGGACTCCGCAGAATTACTAGTGTCAATGTTATACTTGTCTCCTTTAAAATGGCACCTCGACCATTTCTCAAACCCTACTTTCACAAGAAAGTCAGCAGCTTTAGGCCATTTACTTGTAAAATGACCAAACTCTTTCTCGAACTCACTCTCAGTATATGCATGAGCACAATCCCTGAACTTGTCAGCAGCTCCATCCTTGTCAATTTTCACATGATCTCTCATGTTTTGAGACAAATGCCATATACAAGCTGCATGAAGCGCATTCGGGTACACCGTCTTGACAGCCTTCTTTATGCTTTGATGCCTATCACTAATAAAGACCAATCCGGGAACATCCGAATATACAGTTTTCAGCTTTTCTAAGAACCAAATCCAACTTACATCCTTCTCGCTATCAATGATTCCAAACGCAAGTGGATAATGATGATGATTAGGATCTTGTGCTGTTGCAATAACCAACATCCCACCATACACAGTTTTAAGATGAGTTGCATCCACAACTATCACTTTCCGCATTGCCCTAAAACCTTCAATGCAAGCGCCTAATGCAATGAAGAGGTACTTGAACCTTTTCTCTCCTTCCAACTCCACATAAGTTACTGTCCCTGGATTTACCTTCTCTAACATGTAAAGATAAGAAAATAACATCGTGTAGCTTCTTTCCGGAGTCCCTCGCACATCACTAACATGTAGCATTTTGCCTCTTAACGCAGTGGAGTATGAAAAATGCACCCCAAGTCTTCCTCTTACAATCGACATAATGTTTTTTGGAGTTGGGGTCTCTAAATTTCCGGGATAGTCACAATGCAAAACCGATGCTATTAATCTTGGTGTGCCTCGCTGTATACTGTTGCTTGTAGTCTCAACACTCCGAGAGCATGTATGCATCTTTCTATGCACTCTAACACTCCAAAAATGAGATTTCTTAGTTCTCGCAACTCTTAGATACCAAGTACACCCTTTAGAAGCTTGGCAGCATCGTAGCATAAGTCTCAACGGGTCTGATTTAATAGTATAGACTCCAAAAACTTCTTGCTTTGCAGCTCTGTTAACCAATTCCCACACAGCCTCCCTTGAACAAAATTCTTGACCAATTTCAATACATGTACCATCATCTCATTCTATAACCTGCGGAGTAACTTCTACACTTCGTGGAATATCGTGAATATCATCATAATCAATCCTAACATCCTCATCTTCTTCCTCAACAGAATTCACCGGCCTTTCCATCGGCCTTTCGACTGCCACGATCTCCGTACCTACTACATTCTCACAATCATTCACATCATTCTCATATCCATCATGCACCATCTCACATACTTCATTTAAAACATCATCCTCTCTTACATTTACACCAACTGAACTTCGACGCTCCAGTACAGAAATTTCCACTCTCCTCTCAACTCCTATACCATTTAATTCCTCCACATGCAAAACAGGAATCCGACTCTCTTCATCAGATTCTGTTAAAAATATGAAGACATCCTCATCATCTACAATATACGTCTCTCTCCGAACTTTAGACAGATTGTAACTCAGTTTCAACTTCATAGAAGCTTCATCAACCGCAACCTTCTTCATGATCTTGTCAACTAACATCGAATATGTAATCTTCTCCAAACTACTCGTCTTAAACGATATAGCATATAGTGAATTTTTACCAATCCACTCATTCACTTCAGAATAGTATCCTCCAAACTCAAAATGTACGTTAGTGTGGATCTTCTTCTTCATCACTCCTGAAAATACAACCAGTTCAACTCCAATCAAACATTTTAATAGTTATACCACATGTACTCTTATCATACGTTGAAATCAATCTCTCGTCGCACTCGATTCTACTGAACCTAATTCGTTACCTTTCAATTGATTTCCAATGTTAATACATACCTATTCGTTAAACTAATTGGTTAATCTAAACTTTGCAAACACAAACCCCAAATCTTTAATATGAAATCTCGGAATTCAAATTCAACTCACATTCAACCTACATTCCTTTGCTCATCACCTCAAATAACGTTTCGGCAACCTCTAATCGATTACTCTTTACTTTGCAAACCAATCATCAAACTATCATATTGAATCTGGGAATTATATATAATTCAAAATCCCAATCTAAAATCATAATGCACCAATGTCAGAGGAAATATGAGAAGAAACTGACATAATTCGTTGCCTTTTACGATGGATTTTCAAGTCGGCGGCGGCCGGAATCGATGGTGGCGGACGAAGAAGAAGAACGTCGATGAAAGAAGAAGAAGACGTCGACGAAGGAGAGAGTTCGGATTCGATTTTCTTTATTTAGCTTTTGAATATCTTTTTCATTTTTTTTAATCAACTCATTAAGGGTACAACTGGTATATCACATTTTCGGTGGCATTCAGATTAACAGATGGCAGTCTAGATTAATTTTTTTCAAAAAATGGCATAAGTGATAAAAATCCGTGAAAAGTGGCTAGAAGTGAAGAAAAGAAGAAGTGTCGAGACTTTGACCAAAAAAAAAATAAAAAATAAAAATAAAGAAGAAGTGTCGAGAAGCCTCTGTTTCAAGTAGAATTTTACAATGTCGTTTATTTGTATTAAGCGATGTCGTTATTAAACTCAGTTGTATTTAAATGGATCCCAAACTTTAGAGTTTCCTTATCTTATGAAAATCATATTATTCTCCTACTCTAACTTTCTTCCGTCTCTTACCTTATTCTCTTCTCATCGAATTCCATTTCTGTTCTAATTTAGGCTTCGAGCTTAACATCTCACCTTTCCTCCTCCTCCTCCTCCTCATCCTCATCCTCCTCCTCATCCTCATCCTCCTCCTCCACCACCGCTACTTCCACCGCTTCCTCCGGTGAGCCCATAGATTTTGTAATTTAGAATTTTTTCTTTTTTTTTCTAAACCATTATTTTTGTTTAAGTAAAATTAAGGTGTACTAGAGCCAATTTTGAGATAAGATGTGTGTTTTTTAATATATAGTTTGCTAATAAATATTTAATAAACTTTCTTTTGTTTTTAAAATGTGAATTATAAACATTCGAGACGTATTCGTTGTTCGCTCCATCAGTCCAATCCGTCAAAGTTGGAGAGAAAAGTATTCCAACAAACCCATGTCTCATGTTTGTTAATGATTTAGGTTGATATGAAAATAAAACCCTAACTTAAACCAAGCACAAACCAAATTAAATCAACAGATTCTTAGACTATTATACGAAAACTTGATTATAAAGGAATTGTCTGTCACGTATAAGAATCGTTAAACCGAGACTATTGTTGATTGTATTTCTCTCGGTTTTATTCTTTATTTAGTTGCAGGTACTAATATATTGTTTGCGTATAAAAGTTTTATAAAAGTTTTCGTATAAGAATTGTCGTATAATTGTCGTATAATAGTCTAAGAATTCCTTTATAATTCCTAAATAGATAAGAATCGTTAAACCGAGACTATTGTTGGTTTTGTTTGTCACGTATAAGTGAATGGTCTTGTTTGTTGTGAAGGAGATGATAGCTGGGTCAATTATTGGTTTATTAGAAAACGTTGGTTTAATTGGTTAACCGGAGTAGTAACGTGAATTGATTTGTTGTGTCATATTGAATTACGTCTTCCATCCAGAAATTTTATTTTATTTTCTCAACTATATTTTCAGGTTATCATGTCTTCAAATAGGAATATATATGCTGAAAGGCATTGGATGTATGAAAGAATCGATCCTACAACCAATCGAGTATCACAAGCTTTTTATGAAGGATTGGACAATTTTTTGAAGTTTGCAAAAAGTCAGCCTTTATTTTTGGAGAATAAAAAACTTTTTTGTCCGTGTATTAAGTGTGGAAATGGAGGAAGACAACAAGAAGAACATATCGTGTCAACACATTTGTTCAGCAAAGGTTTTATGCTTAACTATTGGGTTTGGACTTCTCATGGGGAAGATTATAATATGTTAATAAACAACAATTCTGAAGAAGATACTGTTAGGTTTGAGTCTCACATAGAACCAGTGGATCCTTATGTCGAAATGGTTTCAGATGCATTTGGTAGTACAGAATCAGAGTTTGATCAGATGAGGGAAGAAGATCCTAATTTCGAGGCAAAAAAGTTTTATGATATTTTGGATGCTGCAAAACAACCTATTTACGATGGATGTAAAGAAGGTCTTTCAAAACTTTCCTTAGCAGCTCGACTTATGAGTTTGAAGACGGATAATAATTTGTCTCAAAATTGTATGGACTCGATTGCTCAGATTATGCAAGAATATTTGCCAGAAGGTAACAACTCACCAAAGTCGTATTATGAGATCAAGAAGCTTATGCGGTCTTTGGGTTTACCTTATCAAAAGATCGATGTTTGTCAAGACAAATGCATGATATTCTGGAAAGAGACTGAAAAAGAAGAGTATTGTTTGTTCTGTAAAAAAGATAGATATCGTCCTACTCAGAAGATCGGGCAAAAGAGCATTCCATATCGCCAAATGTTTTATTTGCCGATAGCCGATAGATTGAAAAGATTATATCAATCTCATAATACTGCAAAACATATGAGATGGCATGCAGAACACTTAGCGAGTGATGGAGAAATGGGGCATCCATCAGATGGAGAAGCATGGAAGCATTTTCACAAGGTACACCCTGATTTTGCTTCTAAACCAAGAAATGTTTATTTGGGGTTATGCACAGACGGTTTTAATCTATTTGGTATGTCTAGACATAACTATTCATTTTGGCCTGTAATATTGACACCGTATAATCTGCCACCTGAGATGTGTATGAAACAAGAATTTATGTTTCTAACGATACTAGTTCCTGGTCCAAATCATCCTAAGAGAAATTTAGATATATTTCTCCAACCATTGATAGAAGAGCTGAAAGATTTGTGGGTTAACGGTGTTGAAGCATATGATATTTCTACTAACCAGAATTTTCTCTTAAAAGTTGTGCTCATGTGGACAATAAGCGACTTTCCTGCATATGGTATGCTTTCTGGATGGACAACTCATGGTCGGTTGGCATGTCCTTATTGTTCGGATCAAACCGGTGCATTTTGGTTAAAGAATGGTAGAAAACATGTTGGTTTGATTGTCATCGATGTTTTCTACCGGTTAATCATAGCTATCGAGGGAACAAGAAAGACTTTAAAAAAGGAAAGGTTGTGAAAGATAGTCCACTGGAGATACTAACAGGCGAGGAGCTTTATAATGAAGTTTGTTGTTTACCAAAAACAGTTGATTGCGGGAGAAACCATGGACGATTAGAAGGAGCATTATAAAAGGATACAGTTGATTAGAAGGATAAGCAAAACATTCTTTGGGAGCTATCTTATTGGAAAGATCTAAAACTTCGACACAATCTTGATGTGATGCACATCGAAAAAAACGTTTTGGATAATTTCATCAAGACGTTACTGAATGTGCAGGGAAAAACGAAAGATAACATCAAATCACGACTTGATTTGCAAGAGCACTGTAATCGCAAAGATTTGCACTTAACACCTGAGGGCAAGGCACCAATCCCAAAGTTTAGACTAAAACCTAATGCCAAAGAGATATTTCTACGATGTCTCGAAAAAAATGTTAAATTTTTAGATGGATATTCATCAAGTTTAGCTAACTGTGTTGATCTACAAGGAAGAAAATTAACAGGGATGAAAAGTCATGACTGTCATGTTTTAATGCAAAGACTCTTTCCAATAGCTTTTGCTGAGCTTATGGATAAATCTGTACACGATGTGCTATCTAGTAAGTTTCAACATTCGATTAATTTATTTTAATCTCTCTGCATTTTTCTGTTATTTTTTTAGTTTTTAATTAAGACTGTTGATAGCGATATTCTTATTTATGTGAATCTATTAATTTTTTAATTGGAAGCTGAGCATGATTGTAATTTTTTGCATTTTTTTTTTTTTAAAAATCATAATTATATAGCTCGTAAAGATAAAAAAACATATAGATATGAGAACATTTTTAAATTATCATTAACTTTTTTGTTCATATTGTTTTGAGAACATTTACCATTTCTTCATATAACAGTTATTTTTTATATGTGTAGGTGTTAGCTTATTTTTTCGGGACCTATGCGCAAGAACTATACACAAAGATGGTGTTGAAATGTTGCAAAAAAATATTTGTATGCTTCTTTGTAACCTCGAGAAAATATTTCCTCCTTCTTTTTTTGATGTCATGGAGCACTTGCTAATTCACTTGCCACACGAAGCTAGTCTTGGAGGACCTGTGCAGTTTAGATGGATGTATTGTTTTGAACAATACATGGGACATCTAAAAAAAAGGTGAAAATAAGGCAAAAGTAGAAGGTTCGATCGTTGAGCAATACATCAATGAAGAAATTTCTACTTTTTGTATTTATTATTTTGATCGACACATCAAGACAAAAAATCGAGCAGGAGATCGACACTATGATGGTGGTAATCAAGAATATACACATGAGTTTGATGGAGTTCCAGATATATTTTCTCAGGCAGGAAGAGGCAGTGGGAAAGAA
The DNA here is from genome assembly GCF_000001735.4 of Arabidopsis thaliana. Classification (NCBI taxonomy): domain Eukaryota; kingdom Viridiplantae; phylum Streptophyta; class Magnoliopsida; order Brassicales; family Brassicaceae; genus Arabidopsis; species Arabidopsis thaliana. The sequence continues at coordinate 12,486,383 of NC_003076.8, forward strand.
AGTGAGATATGGCTCCAAGATAAAGATTACCATATCGCACATAGATATATTTTGCGGAACTGCGATCAATTAAGACCATTTGAAAGGTATGACAAAATAATTTGGACATCTGTATGGTTTTTTTTTTTTTTTTGTAGAATTAGTAAAAGACATTGTAAATATTTTTCATGGTTATATATGTATATATAGGTTGATTGATGAGAGCTTGATCGCGGCTAATCCTAGGATAAGTGAAAAAAATCTAAATGAACTTAGAGAAAAGCAATATTCAAGCTGGTTAAAAAAACATGTAAGATATTTTTTTTTTATATGAGATAAATACTTGATAGCTTATAATATAGTATGTGTTTTTTTTTATTGAATCAGGTGGAGGATACTTGGAAGGATAATTCATATCCAGAGTGGTTGTTGAGTATCGTTCATGGTCCAATGGTTAAAGTTACTTGTTGGCCAATGTATTTTTGTCGTGGATACATATTTCATACATATGATCATGGAAAGAACAAAAAGAATGCCAATTATGGAGTTTGTGTCAAAGGTACAACATCTTCTAGCTCAAATGAAGAAGCTGATTTCTATAGAATATTGAGAGAAATTTATGAGCTTCATTATCCTGGACATGTTGATCTTAAGGTCGTGGTCTTCAAGTGTGATTGGTATGATTCAAAAGTTGGGAGAGGTATACGAAGAAACAAGTCAGGGATTATTGATATTAAGGCTAAAAGGCATTATGAAGAGTACGATCCTTTTGTTTTGGCTTCACAAGCAGATCATGTATGTTATGTTCCATATCCACGGATGACTCAGCCGAGAAAAGATCAACAATGGGAAGCAGCAATTATGATACAACCAAGAGGGAAAGTATTGATAAACAAAAATCTGGATTTCACTGCAATGCAACATGATAACGATGATTCTATTGTTGAAGTTCATTCATTACAAATCGAGACACTATCATATCTAGATGCCCAACCAGAAGATCTTGATGATCCAGTAGTAGAAGCCGAAGATGGATCAGATGCTGAAGATGGAAATTCTGATATCGAATTAACTAGTGACGAATCCGAATAATTTTTTTTTTCATTTGGACTTTTTACAACTTTTTATGTATCATCAAAAAAATTGTTTCCAAAATTGAAGAAGTTTTTTTATTTAACATTTTGTTCACAGGTTTTTATTTTTGTATTAAAATTGGTAACACTTATGTCACAATCTATGACCAAATGCAAAAGTCACTAAAACAGTGACAAATTGTGTCATCGTAGTTACAAAATTCTCGTAACTATACATGACATAAATTCAGTCACAATTATCGTATAATTTAGTTACCATATTTGGTCGCAAATCCGTACTTATATTTATGACTATATAATTTGTAACAAATTCGACATAATTAGTAATAAACATTAGTTACATTCAATTAAGTCATAATATTATAACGAAATAGTAACGTTTTTATGACCAAATAAATACGTCACAATTTTGTATGAAAATGGTCACAATTTTCTGACGAAAATAATGGTCGCAATTTTTCCGTAAGAATATTCAGTTTTTTTCTGTAGTGCTCCTCCGCAAAATTATCGATTCCACTCGACAAAGGGAAGACAGAGTAGTCAAGAGTTATTGGTGTCGATCGACACCCTGGTGTATCGATCAACACTGGTTCGTTTTCTGCAATTGGAAAAGATGAAGGCTGAGCTGACCGTTCGCGCTGAAGTATTGGGTTGAGCTGCTTTCCGCTGCGTAGTGTGACTGCATTGATAAAAGCTGATGTAGGTGAGAGATTGGAGAACTGAGAGTGTAGATTGTCAATCTTGTTATTGATATATGTGGAGAGAGAATCATAGTTGCTATCAAGCTTTGTGGAGAGAGATTCATATTTGCTATCAAGCTTTGTGGAGAGAGATTCATATTTGCTATCAAGCTTTGTTAGCTTTGTGGAGAGAGATTCATATCTGCGCAAACATAGACTCCATTCTGGTCTCTGAAGAGGATGAAGGGGGGGGGGCTTGGATTGGAGCATAAATTGCTGAAATTCTTCGTTCTTTGTCGAATCCTTGCGTCGAAAGACAAGTTAAAGCATTGGTGATGAGAAGTAAAGCTTCACTAGTGGTTCTTGTTATGAAGTTACAGGAGCTTGCTTCATCAAGTTGATTCTGGTATGGCTTGTCTATTTCTTTGTAGAATAGGTTGATGAGTTGGCTCTCTTGGACGCCATGTTGGGGACATTCACGCTGATAAGACCTGAATCGGAGCCAAGATGCTCTAAGGGATTCTGCTGGAGCCTGAGTGAACGAAGAAATTTGCAAACGAATTGCCTCTATCACGGATTCATCGAAGAAGTGAATCATGAATGCTTTCTTTGTATCAGTCCAACTGGTTAAGGAACCTGGTTCTAGTTGACGCAACCATGATGTTCATCTGGTCGCAAGAGAGTGGGGGAAGAGTTTGCAAAGAAGGTAATCAGCCGGTATACCTTCTGCTTTAATAGAGGAAACAATGTCTTCGAAGACTTCCAAATGATCCAATGGTGATTCATCGGGAGCTCCTCTAAACTTTCCTTTAGATACAAGATCATAATAGGCAGGGTGTATAGCAAAGTCATCTCTTTCAAAAGGAGGTAGCTTGAATGCTGATCGGTTTGTGTAGAAGAGATCAGTTCTGTTAAAATCGCCTATTGTAGCCGTCTGGTTCTACAGAGGGTGTCGGTCGACACCATCGTAAAAGTCTATCATGGAAACGTGATTCTCAATCTGAAGGTACCTGAAACACAAGAGACCAATAGACAAAGAAACACGTGAATAGGTGGTAGAAAAGTAGTATCTAGACTTAAAATGACACCTAGTCTAATGGTGAACTAAAAGAGAACTTTGGCAACGGTGCCAAATTTGATATAGCTCAAATTGCCTTAAGCTTACTCCCTCAAATAAGAGATCGTCGTTAGCACTTAAGGGTCGAATTCCACTGAGCTCTCGATGTTCACACAATAGACTAATGATGTTGTTTAATAAGCTAAATGAAGTAATTGAATGTAAAAGACAAACAAGCAAGTAAATGAGTTGTAGATTCAAGTGATTAAAGCGTCGGGTCTAAGGAATTGTCTCGGGAGATAGATAAATTGTAGATCTAGCTAATATTAGGATTGTTATCGCACCGTTCTCGAACTCAAACTATGATTCTAGAGTAACCGGTGGCGTTCTGCGAAACTCTCTATACTTAAAGCTAAGATAACCAGAGAAGCCGAGAAATCCTATGCTAAAGCATGCATTGTTAATAACCTCGATTAGTTCACCTATTATCTAAACCAGAGCCCTTCTATGAGCCTACCTGTTCTTTCTTAAATGCCTAGGCTCATCTATGATGGTTCAAATAACAAGTACCTATGGCGGACATACCTATTATCTAATATCAAGTTCTATGTGATCAATCTAAAACTAGCAATAAGAATAATCAAGATGAAGAACTCTAAGAATAATCCTAAGGGGTTTTCGATCTACTAATCCATCTAAATCCCTATTGAGACTCCTTAAACCCAACAAGGTGATTACTAAGACATGACAATAGAAACACAAATCATAATCTGAATAGTTTTCATTGATGAATTAAGAATAATAGCAAAGGAGTTCAGAACCATCTCTAAAGGGATTGGATTCTTCTCTTAAAATGTGTAACAAAAGCTAAAAGAACAAAACTTAGGTCTAACAATGACCAAACAATTAGGTATATTCATGACTAAAAACGTGTAGGGACTATTTTGTAAATAAGGAAAACTTCAGGGCTTCTCAAAGGCTTGGTAGAAAACGAGAATTCCCTTGGCAGCAATAAGAGTGTCGATCGACACAGGTGTGGTGTCGATCGACACCACCTTCTGAAAAACGTCCTTCAAGAACTTTATTGCTGAAAAGCTTCCAAAATTCCTTATTGTGCTCCATAGTTCCCAGATGTGTAAGTGTACCTGAAATGACTCAAAACATACGAAAAAGACTAGAAAGACTCTAAAAATCATTCTGAAACTATGTTAGAAATCAGTAAAAACCAGGATATATCAACATCTAGTTGAATACACATTCTGTTAATGAGATGAAATTTTAGCGTGATGAAATTTAACTACTGGTCATAGCCTTACCAACTAAAATAGCCGGATTTGAGTCACCAGTTTGGATATTAGCGAAAGTAGCTAATGAAAGGTAGCTAGAATTACTAACAGAATCACACCGGATGACCTGTGTCCCAGTGACAAAAGACATCTTGTATAGATGACCAGTAGGTCGGAATTGACCTGATGCATGGTTAAGAGCAAAGGTTTCTATAAACGTCCACTCATTCAAAGGCAAGTTGTTTACATACTTGCTCACCAAGTCTTTCTTAACTGATGCATGAATCTTGACACCCTAGTATGAACAGAAAACATATAATTAGGAAATGACTTCAACATATTGCATATTTACATTATGTATACTAAACTTACTTGTGAGTTTACCAACACTAACTTGAGTGTTTCACCAGTCATGTTAGTGTATTGACACCAAGAGTGAAGCACCTTCACTTGGACACGCCATGAGGTCTTGTAAGGTCGGACATCCCTCAGGAAAGCAAAAGAGGCAGCCATTTGAATGGTAAGCAAAGTTTCTGATATTAAAAATGGTGTGATATTTGATAGACTGCAATGTGTAGAAATGATATGCAATCTAGAGTATATTTATAGTGATTTTGAGATTGTATACGGTTTTAGATTTAGATTATGGAGTAGGCGTAATCTTTGAGAATCAAACTGTGAATATTCTCTGCTAGGATATGAAACTGGAAATCCGGTTTGAAAAATATCTTCGTGTTAAAGATGATTGAATCTGATATGTAGATATTGACATATCTGTTGAACTAAAAAAATATGTTTTAGATTGTTTTGGTAACCACATTGATTTCAAGAATTCAATATAGCGAGGTTGAAGGATTGTGAAAAGATTGCAGAATGATTCGTGTAGCTGTAGTTTGGGAGGTTATAATATTAACTGTCGGATTTACCATATATTCTTGATGTGATTAAAACTGATTTAGTATATATTCTTCAATCAAATCGGGTAATTGAATCTCTTTTGTGTTAAGTACATTGATTATCTGAATGATCAAACCGAGATTTGTGCGCTCGTTTGCAGGAGCGGCAATATTTGAAGGAATCGAAAGTGAGGTTAGGGCCGAAATAGAGAGCATCAATCGTTTTGGGCCCAAAAAACTGGGTTAAAAACTGGGTAAAACCCAAAAAAAAACCGACCCAATAAAATCCTTATTTTGTACTTCAAAAATGTTAAGTAGATTCATTGTTTCTTACTTTTCATATTCCTTCTTTTAATCTTAATTATCAATTTTCTTTTGGTTGTTGTCATCATTATTTTCACCGTTCGCTTCTTCGTTATAGTCTTCATCTTTATTTTCCTCGTTCTCTTTCTTACTTTCTTCCTCATCCTCTCCAGGTTAATCTATGTAAAATATTCGCAATTATGTGGGTTAAAACAGAGCAATAAATTTAAACTTACTAACCTAAACCAAACATAGTTCAATAAGCCTATGAATTAACTACTGAAACGACTTAGTTCATTTCACCCTCTGAATTCGAAAATTCGATCCCTTAGTTCCCATCTCCCGAATAATCTACCAAATTTCAATTTACTCTGAGTACATTGGATGCTTATTTGTTGTCTCCACATATTTGGTCAAATCTGAAACTTTAAAATATTCTCAAACCTGTTGAAGAAGTTGTTTAAATCTTAAATCTAAAAAAAAAAGGTTGTTTAAATCTATATCACACAATTCAACCTCATGACACTAATATCAGACACCTCATCATCACGTTGAGCTACATATATATGAACTAAACATGATCATAAAAATGTCATGTCATAACTTTTTCTCACTTTTTTGGCCATATTTGATAATCCAAGTTTGTCTTATGGTGTCAACCAAATTTCTCTCTTTCTTTGTCATTTATAGAATAAAATCAACCGTATTTGTTACCTAAATTTTGACGTCAATTGTTCATAACTGAATTTTGCTCAGATTGACTCATAACTTAGGATTAATAACTTAAATGACTCTCATAATTGATGGCTAACTAGAATGACTCACATTTTTAATGAAAAGACTTTTTAACCTTAATCACTACTAAAACCATAATTTGATACTAAAAACCATACTTTGATTAAAAAAAGAAATAAAATGATTAATAAAAAGAAGAGATTAAATAAAACAAATGTAAGAACCCAAAATAATAAAACTCAAATCGATTTGGATTTTTTCTCGACTCTCTCTTTTCCCTTTTTGCATGTCTCTTCTTTTTCTTTGATTTCAAATCGAAACCCTAGCAAATCTCCGGTGGTGGCTTCTCGATCCGCCAACTTCTCTTCTCCGGTGGTGGCTCCTCTCTCCGGTGGTCGCTGCTCGAGTAGGCGATATCTCTTCTCCGGTTGTCGCTGCTTCTTCTCACACAAAACAGCGTTTAACTCTTCTTTGGTTCAAACTTTTGTAGCCGCCATATGTTCCGGCTACACAAACAGCAGGGAATAGTCGCGGTGGCCCGGATTCACTTCTTCGGTGGTGTAGGTAAACTATTAACCCGCAACCACCGCGATTGAATAAGTCCCTATATCGATTGAGTTTCGTTTGATTCAGATAGTGATTAATATTTTTGTTGCAGATCTGTAGATTTGTTGCAGCATTAGGGTTGTGGGTTTCCCCTTTCTTAACTGCTGATAATCGTGTTCATCGTTGGTTTTCCACTTTCTTATTTACTCCTTATCAAAAGCAGCTTCTCCAGCCACAACAACAGCGGAGGTATCGACTTCAGTGTAAGTAAACTTTAGAACCCGTCACATTTCCATTTGATTTTTTCCATTTTTCGATTGGTTTTCCACATTTCCATGAGGCAAATAGTAATCAACCTGTAAGTAGCTGTCAGTTTTTAATTTTACATGTTTTGCACTTTGGATTTGAATTTTGCCTTTATTAAACCGTATATGTACTGTGTTTTTTTCAGTCTTGGGTAGTAGAGGAGAAGTCAGGTTCTGTTGATGGGTTGCCTATTCAAAGAGTGGTTAAGAAGGCTGTTAATTCAGTGAAGAACAAGAAAGCTGCTACAATGGTCCTTACTAAGAAGAAAGTCAGTTGCAGCTCCGACAACAAAGACATTTGATGATGATGTTGTGGATGTCACTGACAAGGTTATTGCAAACAATCTGAAAATGGCTTCAAGTTCTGAAGAAACATTCTCCAATCCTCTAGATCAGATGGCTAATAAGGCAACAGCTGATGCATTGAGAGCACTTCAAGACGGACTAGATAATTTGGACGGTGTTACTAGTAAGAGGAGACGAGTGCCACAACTAGCGGGTTCTCAGAAATATCCGTATGTAGGAAATTCAACAGTGAAGAGCATAATCACTGATGTACCATCGTCTTCTTCGGTACATGAACATCTTCAACCTGTTTCTGATGACCAATTTGATAGGTTGAAGGACTGGCTCGAACCAGATTTGTAAGTGTCTATTTTTTTTCACATAGAAATGTTTTGCGCTATCATTATTCATTCTTTTTTTTTCTGCAGTGAAAAAGAAGGCCTGAACACCAGCAATTTTAGTGCCTGGTTCTACTGGCAGATAATGACTCCAAGAAGCGATTGACCAATAGAAAAATATGGATGGCTGAAAGACTATGTAAGTATAGAAATATATTCTTAAAAGTTTTTGCTTTCAATTGATTAAATCCTGTACTGTTGGCTGGCTGAAACTATATGTAACTATAATAATTGTTGTTTTGATTATAATGCAGCACATGGGAGCTTCAATGTCATTGTTTCGCCGAAGATTCAATCGTGATCCTTCAAAATATCCCAACTAGATAATAGCTTTTTTGGATCAAGATTTGATCTCCACAATGCTCAAAGACTATAAACAGTTTCAACCAGATTATAGGTGCTTCAAATTCAGGGAGTATTATGAGGTTCAAGTCAATGGTACAGCTCAATGTGAAGCGGCGACAAACAAGAAATGGTTTGTTGATGTGGATCACCTATATGCCTTCCTCTTTGTCAACGGGAATCATTGGGTCGCTCTGGATATTGACTTGACAAAAAAACGGATCAATGTTTATGACAGCATCTCGAGCTTGACTACGGATACAGAAATGGCGATACAGTGCATGTTTGTGATGACAATGATTGCTGCTATGTTGAGTTCATTTGTTCCGTCAAAGCAACGTAGGCAATGTAGGAGGAGCTACTCAAAGTTGGAGTGGAAGAGGATTACGAAGGTCCCGGAGAATCTTGATGCAGGTGATTGTGCTATCTACTCAATAAAATACATCGAATGCTTGGTGCTTGGCAAGTCATTTGATGGGTTGTGTGATGAGAACATGCAGTCCCTACGGACTAAACTTGCTGTGGAGATGTTTGAGGAATTAGGTGAAAATGCTGGAACACTACACTCTGAGGTTCGTCGCAAGGCCTTCAAATTCCCTAGCCTCATGGATGAGTAGAAGCTTTGTTTGTGTTGTTTCTCAATCTATTAAGAACCATATTTCTTCTTAGTCTTTTTATTTTGTTAAGTCTATGACTTTTAGGACCCATGTTTTGTCTTAAATTTTTAAGTACATGTATCTAAACCCATTTCCCTTCTCGTGATTTTTTGGTTTATTTAAGCATCGAACATTTGCAAATCAGGTTTTAGTGATGGAAATTAGGTTTTCAGACTTATAGTCATTTTCGTAACTCCAGTATCTGATTGTAATGTTGGTTTGCATTGCATATTTCTAAAACAAAGCAAAAAAAAAACAATGTCCGCCAGCTCGGGATCGATCGTTCCCGTTCTAGCAGACGATTTTACTTCGTGGATGAGTTTTGGATCGATCGATCCCGAGCTGGGGAACATTTTTTTTTTTGGCTTTGTTTCAGAAATATGCAATGCAAACAGCCACGAAGACGATGATGAGGATTATTGTCTTAGAACAGAATCATAGAAATGAAAATCATCATTGAGATTCAAATAATACAAACCAACAGAAAAGGTAAAAAAAGGTCATAAATGACATTAAGCCTTGCATGTCTTACGATTGTGTCCAATTTGCTTGCAATTGCCACAATTGTATTGTTTTCTAGGCTTCTTCTTCTCCATAGCAATCTCCAGTGCAGACTTAATTCTCAAAAAAATAACCACGCAAGATGTTGTTTTATTGTCCATAATGCATCCACTTGTCGTTTAACTTAAAATTTTTAATTTTATTGGTTTGGAAATATTTCCCAAGAGAGATTCATGTCGCGATCTTACATGTATGTTCCTTATCTCCCACTGCAACTACCAGTTCCCAAGATTTATTAGCTCATGACACTTTTAGGGCACAAGCAATTGATAATGTATTCATCGGAACAATTGAATAATAATTCATAATAATTTATTTTTAAGTACCACATAATATATTTCCCACCAAACCGTATGTAAACTCCAAAATCATAATCATTGCCTATTTTCTCGTAAGTTTTGTATAATTTAAAACCAGCATAGCCACCACAAGCATTCAATTATTGACAGTTTCACACTTATATTGAATTTAAGGTTACTAATTTAAAATCAGCATAGCCACCACCTACAGTCAAAACTTCTTAATGCTACAAAATTGAAAATTACTTGCAGAGTATCTAGCTAATAAAACATGTGTATTTTTTGTCGACCCTTCTTCTTTAAGCCCAAAAAATATCTTTAATTAAGGTCTTACAATTTATAACCAGAAAGAGCACAAAATTTTACGCAAACAACATCAAATCATTTATAACATCATACAAAAACACATGTTTTAGGACTCATCCAAAGATATAAAGCAGAAATATCCCGACAAAGAGATAAGTGCTTACAATGGCCAAAATGATTAAAAAAAATAAAAAGAGACGCCGTTAAAAGTAGTAACCAACTATAATTGTTACTAGCGACTCAAAATTTACAATGTTAAAAAAAATAAAATAGAATTAGATGCATGAGACTATTATTTATATTGAAAAGATTTATGCTTAATCGAATATATTTTTTGTTGGAAAATAAGAAGATTAACAAGAATATAAGTTTATTTTATTCACATATTGCTTTTCAAAAATTTACATTTCTTTTTTATTTCTGTATTTTTATTATTCATATGTTGTTTTCAAAATTTTAGATTTCTGCTCTTTACATATATAATTTTTTTCTTAATATATATAATATTATAATTTAAAAACATTAACTAACTTGATGTCAAAAGTATCAATTAATGATACGACTAATCGCGATTGGTCAATTATAACATTATGATAGTATAATCAAAATTGTGAGACTAATATAAATTATTTAATATATTATAATAACTAAATTTATATACATCTTGCTTCAATATATTGTCATATTTTCTCATATTTATAATTTTTATATATAAAACTCATAATTTTTAAAAATATCTTTTAATAAGATAGTTATTGTAATTAAATGGCTATTTTAATTAAAGATGATGTACTATTAAATTTAGAGAGACTAATAATATTTTATTTATTTTCTTTTATAAATTTCATAAAATAGAAATTTCTATTTTGATACTTTTTATATTGTTTTGTGACAAAATATTTAGAAAACTTTCCATATTTCTAAATATTCCTTTATTTTATATATTGTTTTTTTTTCATTTTACACAAACTTAAGAAAAATAGTAAATAAGAAGAATTTCATAAATGTTAATTAGCGAGATGGCTACTTCCGATTGGTTGTTTAAGATACTATGTGAACGGTCTAAGAAGCAAATAGCTTCAATATTTCTATATTATAGACTAGGTTATGAACCCACGCTAAGCGTTGGTCAGTTTTTAGAACTTTGAATAAAATTTTGTGTGACTAAAACTATTTACTGAAATTTTGGAGAAATATGTTTTAATATGTCTTATTATTGTTAATAATTTAAATTTATTGAGTTTTAAAATTACCATAGTAAATAATTCAATGTAATACAATAACTACAGATAAGTCTAATACAACTTTTAGGTTTTACAACATCAAAAGAACATTTTTTCGGCTCATATTTTGATAAATGTTGTAAACATTTTGATATTTGGATGATCACATCTTTTTACGCAAGACATTTTGATTGAATCTCATGTAATAAATTGTTGTATGAGGAAAATATTTGACGACTTTTTCATTTTGGTATCTGCAAATTCACTATTGTTTTTCGTTTATCTTCACTGGATTAGTTAATATAGCTTTTCTAAAAATAAGATTCTATACATAAATATATTCATAAGCTTATCTATACATTCTTTTTAACAACTCATATTTTTCTCACATTCTTTTCAATATGTATATAAATTTCCATCTTCACAACTTTTTCCGGAGAGCTATCACTCTTTCTATCTTTTTGCAAGCATTCGTTTTATTTGTTTTGATATTTCATACGGTGTCTCTTCCATACTCTTATGATTTTGTTTATGCAGTATGTGCCTTACCTTCCAAAATTTTCACATGCTTCATATTTCTTCTTCAAAAATCCATACCTTTCCTTATTAGTAACCTTTTTTTTTCAAGCTCGTCGAGATGTAGCTAAGTCAAGTCAATAAACTCTTTGTTTGAATTTCTATGAATTTTTTTTTTTGCCCTATATTGTTTCTATTATTTTGATAAAAAAAATTTAACTTCTAAATTGGTTATTAACTCTATCACTTCTCTTCTTTGGTGTTGCATTTTAGATTCTGTTCACCTTCACGCTTCCCAGACTAAAAGACATCATCTTATATTTGTTGGAACTTGATTCAAATTGATACGATTAAGAAAACCACCATCAAACCATGCCCCTTGTTGCTTTAACGCTTCACATACGAAACACACTTTAATCCCTCTTCACCTCACCTTCTTATGAAAAAATCTGTCACATACTTATTTCCTACGGTGTCTCTTCCCATCATCTTCTGATTTTGTCTAAGCAATACATGCCCTACCTTCCAAACTTTTCACATGCTTCATATTTCTTCTCCTTGTTAGTAAAAGTTTTTTTCAAACTCGTCGAGAGGTAGCTGAGTCAAGTCAATAAACTCTTCTCAAGAATAAAATCTTTGTTTTGCTATATATTGTTTTCTATTATTCTAATAAAAAGGTTTTAGCTTCTAAATTGGTTCTTAACTTTATCACTTCTCTCCTGCAGTTTAGATCATCTTCACCTTCACGCTTCCCACATTGAAAAACCTCAACTTATATATTTTGAAACTTTATTCGAGTTGATACAATTAAGAACACCACCATGAAACCATGCCATTGTTGCTTTAACTCTTCACAGAACAAACACATCTTAATCCCTCATCACTTCACCTTCATGTGAAAAAATCTTTTACATATTTATTTCTTATGGTGCCTCTATCCATCCTCTTATGATTTTGTCTAAACAGTACGTGTGCTATCTTCCAAACTTTTCACATTGCTCTATATTTTTTTTAAAAAAAATCTCTTACTTTCCTTGTAAGTAAAATCTTTTTCCAAGCTTGTCGAAAGATAGGTTAGTTAAGTTAATAAACTCTTTGTTTGAACTTTTAAGAATAAAATATTTGTTCTGCTCAGTTTTGTTTTCTATTATTCTAATAAAAAGTTTTAGCTTCTAAATTGGTTCTTAACTCTATCACTTTCTCAAAAACAAAATTGTGATATCTAACTACTCTCTCAGACCCGAATATCGAGGAGCCCTTACCACTTTCTTCTTCCGGCGCCGGTGACGCCTCCTCTCGCCGGCGTCGGGATCCAAACCCCTGTTTTTCTCACCGTCGCTTCTCTTATCTAGTCTCCCCTTTTATTTTCTTTCTTTTAAAGCTTTTCCCCTTTGTTTTCCTTTTGATGAAACCTTTTCAAACCCTTCCAATCAATGTCCCTCACCCTGCGTCGGTTTCAGACTGGTTTTCAAAACCAATAGAAGAAGATAAGTTGAGACATTGTGCTCTTCCCTTCTCCCACTCTTTCCTCGCATCTCCTTGGACAGACCCTTTTTCGGATCTGGTTCCTTGTGTAGGAAAGGCTGTGAACCCCTGGAACCTCACCCCTTACCCGAAGCACGGCCAGAGCCTGTCCTCATCGATCCTTCATTCATCGGAGAAGATCCATGTGCTGCAAATCTCTTCGCCATTCTCGGACGGCTGTCGCAACCACTCTCTGTTTTGGCATCCTGAAGAGATCCTAGGGTTTTCCCCAGTGGACCTAGACTCTTCAGTTGGCCCAATTCATCCAAAAAGGCCCAAGCCCATTTGCTGGTTTAATAACTCTAAAGCTTTCTCCCTCAGGTCTGATCTCATTACTCTTTTGCTAAGCTCATTACTCTCTTTGTGTCGATTTCCTCTGTTCTATGGTCATGGACTCCATGTGAAAGAGGTATCAACATTGACGGTTTGGCTTACCATTTATCTTATGCGAACCTTGGTTTTAGCTACCTTTAGGGCTTTGTGGTATCTTTGTAGAGATTTGAAGATCGTTGCGCTATTTCAATTGAATCGTTCTTGTTGATGTGTCTTTTGTGGTATTGCATTATCTTTTTTCAATGCTCATTTGCCACTAAGCAGATCATATATCGTCTTCAAGCATCGAACCCTCATTATCATCTCCATCTTCTAGACCAATTGCCTCACCGTCTTTGCCGCATTTGACCGGAGAGACCCGCATTTGCTTTGGATTTTAAAACCACCCTCACCTGACTATAGCACCATAGTCTCCCGAATCATTGGTATCGTGTTACTGTGGGTAATGCAGCTTGCTCCGGCGAGAATCATATCATTGATTCGTTTGTCAACGTCACTATGTCTTTCGACCGTGACTAATCTGTCGTTCTTCGAACCCTTCGAGGATGATCTCTCGATTTACCGTGACCTCTCATGTTGCAATGCGCTACTTTGCCCTTGCCTCAATGCTTTCATGGATTTTAAATCGTTGAACACTATCTATCTTTCTTTGGTATTGGGGAATGCCTCTTGTTGTCTTGTTGTAATTTTTGAGTTTTTTAAACTCTTTTCTTTGTACTTGTTTCTATTTGAATGAATGAAAACAAGGTTTGACAAAAAAAAAAAAACTCTATCACTTTCTCTCCTTTGATGTTATTGTTTAAATCCTCTTCACCTTCACACTTCCCAAACTGAAAGAACTCAACTTATATATTCTGGAACTTGATTCAAATTGATTCGATTAGGAACAACACTATCAAATCATGTCCTTCCAAACTTTAATGCTTCATGGACCAAACACACCTTAGTCCCTCTTCACTTCTGTAACGCCCGTGAACCAAAAAATCGGATAGTGTTTGTTTTTAAATAATCCGGTTTAATTGGTTGGGTTAATTGGAAACCCTAGAGTGTGCGTATAAAAGAAGGAAACTCAAAATTAGGGCTTTAGTTAGCCACGTTTCGTTTTATAAAGGAGAAAAAGAGAGAGAAGGAGAAGGAGCAGAATCGTTAGGGGTTTGGGAGAAATCAGTTTCGTCATATCAAATCGTGGTCAAAGGTAACGAAATTTGGTAGAGTTATTCCCAAGTTGTTTATCGTTATGCTCCAATTAACAGAACTTGATTTGAATTAAAATTGGTTGAGTTATTCGCAGTTTCGTGAGACACGTCTTCTCAGACGTTAATTAGGATCAGCGGGGATTGAAATTGAGATCCTGGTCTCGTCTGTTTTCCGATCGGGACGATATTTTGTGGGAAGCTTCGTGACGTCTAGGGCTAACGTTTCATCAGAGCGATTTAATAGTTAACGATTAGTTTGTATTTTAAGATTTCGTATTTGAGGTTGTTTGTTTCTGTTTTTCATGTCCAGGTTGCTTCCAGGTTGTTTTTGGTTGTGACTTGTTGTAGGACGTTTCTGGACTGTTTCACACGCAAGGAGAGTCTCTCCTGAGTTTAATTGTTATTAGAATCTATTTGTTAAGGTGAATGCGTGACCATGAGCTTATCTGAGCGATTGGGTTGTGTGATTTGTTTTGTGTGATGATATGTAGGTGTCGTGAATGTGTTTTGGGTGAATTGTTCAATGAATGGTTTGTTTGTATTGTATTTGTGATTATACCCTTTTATTTGCTTGTGTGTATAGCTCGTAGATGGGAGGATCGCCTCACTAAGTATTAATGATAATACTTACGCATCTCATTGTATTATTGATGCAGGTAAACATAAAGTGTGATCGTGGAATCATGGCAAGGAAGAGAGGATGATCTAGAAACTCGTTTGTTTTATTTTTGTGTTTTTGGTTATTGGAACCCGGTTAGGATTGTTAGTTATTCTTGGTTTTGTTGGTCAAATTATTTATTTATTCATAAAATAGTATTTTTGACTTGCGGTTTAATTGTTATTTTATTAGTTGGTTTAATTAGATATTTATGGGAATATTTAATTATGTTTAAAAAAAAAAATGGGTCGGGTTGTTTTAATTTGGTATCAGAGCGATCACGGTTCTAGGATGTGTAGAAAAAAAAAATTAATTGACGAATTATTTTCCTGATGATTGATGTTGGATGAGCTAGGGTGTTAGCATACTGAGGATTGATTATAGAGTGTTTAGTTAATTGTGTGTGTTGGAGTCCTAGCATCATCTTCTCCGAGCCTTAAATGAGATTCCACGGTAAGTTGTTTGTGATATATTCGTTTGTTTTTGTTTCTTAGCCATTTGTTCATAAGTAGCGCAGATGGTTAGAGGAGCTGAAGTTCGTGGTCGTGGTCGTGGTCGTGGTCGCGGTAGGGGACGAGTCCTCGAGGGTACCAGCGAGAGTGATGGCCACAGTGCCACGGTTGAGCAGAGTGTGGGTTCGCAGCCTGAGTTTGTGGAGGCCGGGGTTGGGACGGTCTTGGTGTCGATATAGCTGGTGCAGCCGGAGTGGGGGCTGGTGGAGCTGGTATCGGTGCCGGTGTGCATGCCGTTGGTGCTGAGGGCCCAGGAGTGATGGGTGCCGCAGCTGGAGGAGTCCAGGTTCCAGAGGTTGGTATGGCGGAACAGCTGAGGCAGTTGTTGGAGCGGTTACCAGGTGTGGTACCAGTGTAGGCTCCAGTTGCGCCACGAGTGGCGGAGGTGCAGCAGAGGGTTGCGGTTGCTGAAGAGGTTCCATCTTATTTGAGGATGATGGAGCAGTTGCAGATGATTGACACCGGGTATTTTTCTGGTGGTACTAGTCTTGAGGAATTTGACAGTTGGAGGTCGCGGGTTGAGCGGAACTTTGGTTCGAACAGATGCCCGGTGGAGTATCGGGTGGATCTGGCAGTGCATTTCTAGAGGGGGATGCACATTTATGGTGGTGGAGTGTGAGTGCAAGGAGAAGGCAGGCGGATATGTCTTGGGTAGATTTCGTGGCTGAGTTTAATGCCAAGTACTTTCCGCAATAGGCGCTCGACCGTATGGAGGCGCATTTTCTTGAGCTGACACAGGGTGAACGGTCGGTTCGGGAGTATGACCGGGTGTTTAACCGACTCTTGGTGTATGCGGGTCGGGGCATGGAGGATGACCAGGCCCAGATGAGGAGGTTCTTGAGGGGACTTCGACCGGATTTGAGGGTGCGGTGTAGAGTGTCGCGGTATGCCACGAAGGCGGTACTGGTGGAGACGGCTGCTGAGGTAGAGGAGGACCTTCAGAGGCAGGTGGTGGCAGTGAGTCCAGCGGTACAACCGAAGAAGACTCAGCAGCAGGTGGCACCTAGCAAGGGCGGCGAGCCTGCGCAGGGGCAGAAAAGGAAGTGGGATCATCCTTCTAGAGGTAGACAGGGTGGTCGTGAAGGATGTTTTTCTTGTGGGAGCCTTGACTACAAGGTAGCAGATTGCACGCAGCGAGCTGAGACGAGGGAGTGCTACCACTGCAGGGAGAGGGGACATCTCAGGCCGAATTGTCCTAAGCTGCAGCGGATGACAGTGGCAGTAGTACAGCCGGCGGTGCAGCAAGGAGCGCAGGTGCAGCAGGGAGTGCAGCAGTTACCGCAAGGTTACACTACGCGTGAGATAGGCGGTACCAGCAACAGAGCGAATACTGGTATGATTTCTGAGACTCAGACTTTGTGAATTATTTCTGTTGTTTTGGATATTATTGTTTTGTGATGAATGTTAGGGTTCTTAGCACATGAAGTTTGTTTAGGGACCTTATTAGTGGGCGGTGTAGAGGCCCATGTGTTGTTTGACTCTGGAGCATCGCATTACTTCATTACCCCGCATGTGTCTCGCGCGGCAACATCCGTGGGGATCCTGGTGAGCAGTTTGGAGCCGTCAAGGTTGCTGGAGGGCAGTTTTTAGCGGTTCTAGGGAGAGCGAAGGGTGTGGATATTCAGATTGTAGGGGAGTCGATGCCAGCAAATTTGATTATCAGCCCTGTAGAGTTGTATGATGTTATTCTAGGAATGGATTGGTTGGATCATTACAGAGTACATCTTAACTGCCACCGTGGGAGAGTTTCTTTTGAACGGCCAGAGGGGAGGTTGGTTTATTAGGGAGTGAGACCTACCTCAGGGAGTCTCGTCATCTCAGCAGTGCAGGCAGAGAAAATGATCGAGAAGGGCTGTGAGGCTTACCTAGTGACGATATCTATGCCGGAGTCTGTGGGGCAGTTAGCAGTGAGCGACATTCGAGTTGTTCAGGAGTTCAAGGATGTGTTTCAATCGTTGCAGGGATTACCGCCATCACGGTCTGATCCTTTCACGATTGAGTTAGAATCAGGGACAGCGCCGTTGTATAAGGCACCCTACAGGATGGCTCCAGCAGAGATGGCAGAGCTAAAGAAGCAGCTAGAGGATTTATTGGGTAAGGGATTCATTCGTCCTAGTACTTCACCTTGGGAAGCGCCGGTGTTATTTGTGACGAAGAAGGACGGGAGTTTCCGCTTATGTATTGACTACCGGGGGTTGAACCGTGTCACTGTGAAGAACAAGTACCCTTTGCCAAGGATCGATGAGTTGTTGGATCAGTTGAGGGGTGCTACTTGTTTCTCCAAAATTGATTTGACGTCGGGTTATCACCAGATCCCGATAGCAGAGGCAGATGTTCGCAAGACTTCTTTCAGGACGAGATATGGACATTTTGAGTTCGTGGTGATGCCGAAAGGTTTAACTAATGCACCTGCAGCGTTCATGAGGTTGATGAACAGCGTGTTCCAAGAGTTTTTGGATGAGTTTGTGATCATCTTTATTGATGACATTCTGGTGTATTCTAAGAGTCCTGAGGAGCATGAGGAACATCTGAGGAGAGTGATGGAGAAACTGCGAGAGCAGAAGTTGTTCGCTAAGTTGAGCAAGTGCAGTTTCTGGCAGAGAGAGATGGGTTTTTTGGGTCACATTGTTTTTGCAGAGGGAGTTTCAGTAGATCCAAAGAAGATTGAGGCTATTAGAGATTGGCCTAGACCGACGAATGCCACTTAGATCAGAAGTTTTCTTGGGTTGGCAGGGTATTATAGGAGGTTCGTCAAGGGGTTTGCGAGTATGGCACAGCCGATGACAAACCTGACAGGGAAGGATGTTCCTTTTGTGTGGTCACCGGAGAGCGAGGAGAGTTTCATGAGTCTAAAGGAGATGTTGACGAGTACACCAGTGTTAGCATTGCCAGAGCATGGAGAGCCTTACATAGTGTATATTGATGCCTCGAGAGTTGGTTTGGGTTGTGTTCTGATGCAGCGTGGGAAAGTTATTGCTTATGCATCATGGGAGTTGAGGAAGCATGAGGGCAACTATCCTACTCACGATTGGGAGATGGCTGTGGTAATGTTTGCCTTGAAGATTTGGAGGTCTTATCTTTATGGCGGGAAAGTGCAGGTGTTCACAGATCATAAGAGTTTGAAGTATATCTTCACTTAGCCAGAGCTGAACCTGAGGCAGAGGCGATGGATGGAGCTGGTGGCTGATTATGATCTTGAGATAGCTTACCATCCTGGTAAGGCTAATGTGGTTGCAGACGCGTTGAGCCGTAAGCGCGTGGGTGCGGCTCTAGGGCAGAGTGTTGAGGCCTTGGTGAGTGAGATTGGTGCTTTGCGGTTGTGTGCTGTGGCACGAGAGCCATTGGGATTGGAAGCTGTGGATCGAGCAGATCTTCTGACTAGAGTTCGGTTAGCTCAGAAGAAGGATGAGGGGTTGATTGCGGCTTCTAAGGCAGAGGGCTCTGAGTATCAGTTTGCAGCTAATGGGACTATCCTTGTGCATGGGCGAGTTTGTGTGCCTAAGGATGAGGAGTTGCGACGGGAGATCTTGAGTGAGGCTCATGCGAGCATGTTTTCCATTCATCCAGGAGCGACTAAGATGTATCGAGACCTTAAGCGGTATTATCAGTGGGTCAGGATGAAGAGGGATGTAGCTAATTGGGTCGTAGAGTGCGATGTATGCTAGTTAGTTAAGGCTGAACATCAGGTGCTGGGTGGCCTGTTGCAGAGTTTACCCATTCCTGAGTGGAAGTGGGATTTTATCACGATGGATTTTTTGGTTGGATTGCCTGTGTCGCGAACCAAAGATGTTATTTGGGTGATCGTGGACCGTCTGACTAAGTCAGCACATTTTCTCTTATGATTTTGTTGGCTAAGAAATATGTGAGCAAGATCGTGAAGTTGCATGGAGTACCTGTGCGTATTGTATCAGACAGGGATTTCAAGTTTACTTTTGCGTTTTGGAGAGCCTTTTAGGCAGAGATGGGCACTAAGGTGCAGATGAGCCAGCTTATTATCCACAGACAGATGGGCAATCTGAGAGGACTATTTAGACGCTTGAGGATATGTTGCGGATGTGTGTCTTAGATTGGGGAGGTCATTGGGCGGATCACTTGATTCTGGTAGAGTTTGCTTATAACAACAGCTATCAGGCGAGTATTAGGATGGCTCCTTTTGAGGCGTTGTACGGGAGGCCATACAGGACACCGTTATGCTGGACCCAAGTGGGGGAGAGGAGCATATATGGTGCAGATTATGTTCAGGAGACCACGGAGAGGATCCGGGTTCTTAAGTTGAACATGAAGGAAGCTCAGGATCGACAGCGGAGTTATGCTGACAAGAGGAGGAGAGAGCTTGAGTTTGAGGTTGGGGACAGAGTGTATCTCAAGATGGCCATGTTGCGAGGTCCAAACAGGTCTATCTCAGAGACTAAGTTGAGTTTGAGGTACATGGGTCCGTTCAGGATTGTTGAGAGGGTGGGACCAGTCGCATGCAGGTTAGAGTTGCCTGATGTTATGCGTGCGTTTTACAAGGTCTTTCATGTGTCGATGTTGAGGAAGTGTCTTCACAAGGATGATGAGGTGTTGGCTAAGATTCCAGAGGATCTTCAGCCCAACATGACTTTGGAGGCGAGACCAGTGAGGGTTCTCGAGAAGAGGATCAAGCAACTTCGGTGGAAGAAGATTCCTTTGATCAAAGTCCTGTGGGACTGCGATGGTGTGACAGAGGAGACTTGGGAGCCAGAGGCGAGGATGAAGGCAAGGTTCAAGAATTTGTTCGAGAAGCAGGTTGCTGCATGAGTTTGCCTATCCTTGGTTTCCAGTTTCAGTGTTATTGAGTTTTTGAGCTTTTGAGTTGTTGTTCTTATTTCTCTTTCATTTGTATTTTCGTTTGGAGTTGTAACGATCATGATATTTGATGATTAATAATATGAGTATTTTATTTCTTGGATTTGACTTGAGTTGTCTTATTTAAGAATGTGTTGTGCGGTTTCCAAAAATGAAAAGTTTCCCAGAAAGGACTTGTCTATTTTTGGAAAGTTTGAGTAAACAACCTAAGAAAAAGGTGTGTTTATGAGATGGACGGGAGTTGGTCATAAGGATGTTCACGAGGGGATATGATGGATGGTGAGGCATAGAGATGTCTTACGCGAATCCATGAGAGAGTCTGGAGATATGCTCGAAAGCGTTTAGTATTGTTTGCTCGAGGGACATGAGGGTCCCAACGACTCGTGAGGAGCGGGGTATGCTCCTGAGGTACCGGTAACTCGAGGGACTTGGTGTCTTTAGAGTGCGAGGGGTACGGTGGCTTCGGGTGACGATCCGAGAGCACGCTTTAGGGTGACGACCCGAGAGCCAGTTTTGAGGTATTATTTTCTCCAAGTGTCGGAACTCGATGACTTTGTGGCTGAGAGTGATCCGACACAACTCAGGGATTGACCTTGAGTGGGGAAGATAATACGTGTAATACCCGAGATACTGTAGGCCGAGGCCTGAGAGTAACGGTTTATGCTCGAAGATTGCGGTCTGAGAGTGGAGAGTGAGTTGTGAGCAACAATGACTAGTAAATCGTGAGTATATCGACTAGATAGAGAGACCTAGAGGGGGTCTGGTTGGATGGAGTGCGGACCGTAGTGATGGTTGCACGTTGTTCCTTGGAGTGGAAGGGTGAAGCTAGATTCGAGGACGAATCTATGTTAGTGGGGGAGAATTGTAACGCCCGTGAACCGGAAAATCGGATATGTTTGTTTTTAAATCATCCGGTTTAATTTGTTGGGTTAATTGGAAACCCTAGAGTGTGCCTATAAAAGAAGGAAACTCGAAATTAGGGTTTTAGTTAGCCACTTTTCGTTTTATAAAGGAGAAAAAGAGAGAGAGGGAGAAGAAGTATAATCGTTAGGGTTTGGGAGAAATCAGTTTGGTCATATCAAATCGTGATCAAAGGTAACGAAATTTGGTAGAGTTATTCCCAAGTCGTTTATTGTTATTCTCCAGTTTACAGAACTTGATTTGGATTAAAATTGGTTGAGTTATTCGCAGTTTCGTGAGACACGTTTTCTCAGACGTAAATTAAGACCAGCGGGGATTGAAA
This sequence comes from Arabidopsis thaliana, assembly GCF_000001735.4. Lineage (NCBI taxonomy): Eukaryota > Viridiplantae > Streptophyta > Magnoliopsida > Brassicales > Brassicaceae > Arabidopsis > Arabidopsis thaliana. Next base: position 12,508,143 of record NC_003076.8, read on the forward strand.
TTGAGATCGTGGTCTCGTCTGTTTTCCGATCGGGACGATATTTTGTGGGAAGCTGCGTAACGTCTAGGACTAACGTTTCACTGGAGCGATTTAATAGTTAACGGTTAGTTTGTATTTTAGGGGTTCGTCTTTGAGGTTGTTTGTTTCTGTTTTTCATGTCCAGTTTCCTTCAAGGTTGCTTTTGGTTGTGATTTGTTGTAGGACGTTTCTGGAATGTTTTAGACGCAAGGAGAGTCTCTCCTGAGTTTAATTGTTATTAGATTCAATTTGTTAAGGTGAGTGCGTGACCATGAGCTTATCTGAGTGATTGGGTTGTGTGATTTGTTTTGTGTGATGATATGTAGGTGTCGTGAATATGTTTTGGGTGAATTGTTCAATGACTGGTTTGTTTGTATTGTATTTGTGATTATACCCTTTTATTTGCTTGTGTGTATAGCTCGTAGATGGGAGGATCGCCTCACTAAGTATTTATGATAATACTTACGCATCTCATTGTGTTATTGATGCAGGTAAAGATAAAGTGTGATCGTGGAATCATGGCAAGGAAGAGAGGATGATCTAAAAACTCGTTTGTTTTATTTTTGTGTTTTTGGTTATTGGAACCCGGTTAGGATTTGTTAGTTATTCTTAGTTTTGTTGGTCGAATTATTTATTTATTCATATAATAGTATTTTTGACTTGCGGTTTAATTGTTATTTTATTGGTTGGTTTAATTAGATATGTATGGGTATATTTAATTATGTTTTAAAAAAAAAAAAATGGGTCGGGTTGTTTCAACTTCACCTTCTTGTGAAATAATCTTTCACATACTTATTTCCTACGGTGTCTCTTTCCATCATCTTCTGTTTTTTTTAAGTTGTACATGTCATACCTTCCAAAGTTTTCATATGCTTCAAATATGTTCTTTGAAATCCCTTTCTTTTCTTATTAGTAAAAGCCTTTTTCAAACTCATCGTGAAGTAACTTAGTTAAGTCAATTAATTATTTTATTTGAACTTTCAAGAATAAAATCTTTGATCGACTATCAATGATCAATAGATGTTTATTTAGATACCATTGCTTTATTATTTAGGACTTTATTAGTTTCTTTGGTTGTTAAGAAGAAGTTTTTCTTTACTTCATTAAGCTTTTCTTTTTCGTTTAAACTTTAAATTTTCAAACTTTCGAAAAACTTGTGCTCGGTTGATTATTACTCTCATTTTGTTAAGTTTTAGAAAACTTCTTCTTATATTTGAATTTCTTTTTCCAATTCTAATTATCTATATTATTTTAGAATTAAGATTTTTTCTTAATTTATTTGGAAGCTAACATAGTGTGACTAACAATGACATTAATATTTCTATATTTTAATAACTGAATTATACATTTTCTTATTTCGATAACTTTTTTTCCTTTTCATAAATATCTTAGTATAGAAATTTATTATTTCTATATTGTAATAACTGAATTATAGATTTTCTTCTTTCCATAGCTTTTTTCCTTTTCATAAATATCTTAGTATAAAAATTTGTTAAAATTTAATAATGTAAACTAACATAATGACAAAAAATGCTAATTACTGACATGTCTAAACGCAATTCGTTGTTTAAAATCCTATGTGGACGTCCTAATAAGCAAATAGCCTCGACATATAATATGACTGCTTTGGATTAGTTGTGTAATTTCAACAGTATAGATTTTTTAATATATAAAGTAATTTCAAATTTTGGTAATTTTAATTTATTATATTAAATTTTAAAAAATTTTATTTTTAAATCAAATTTTGGTTAAATATATTTTAATATGTTAATTAATTAGATTTAAAAATGTTTGACTTATAATGTGACTGCTCAGGATTTGTTGTGTAATTTTAATAGTATAGATTTTTTTATATATAAAGTAATTTCAAATTTTGGTAATTTTAATTTATTATATTAAATTTCATCAAATTTTATTGAATAATTGCTGAGAATACCCTTTCCACACTACCCTTTTCAATTCTACCCTTTCTTATTTGCAATTTTTATTTGGGATTATTGTCAAAAATGCCATTTTTGGCCCAAAACTAATGGACTTGCCATAAACGAAATGGTCTTTCGAAAATGTCATTATCTATGTTGAGAAAAATCGATTTTACCCTTAGGTTTTGGTGCAGGAGGGCAGCGATTTCGAATCCTTCCTCACTCCGCCGTCTATTCATCGATTTGACCGGCGGCACTGTATAATCTGCGATTTGTGTGGCTCAGATTGGGTCGGGTTTAACTGTTGCTGGAGCTGTTCATGTGTACACTGCTACAAAATTTTCGCCTTCTGCAGAAACTTGCATCAAGTGTTCGAGAACTGCAACGATAATTGTGTCGACATCGTTATGGAATCACAGATACTGATTTGTACTCTCTCTGCATTTCGACATTTGGCCACTATAGCTGTTTCCGATTATGTTGTATATGGATGACTATACATGTCATATATGTAGGGGATGTGTTATTTTCAAATGTTAAAGACTATATTAGAAGTTTATTTGGATTTGTTGGGTGATATAGTGTATTGTACCTCAGGGTAGTTTTATAATCAACGTTTTATGCGGCTGTCTCAGAGATGGGTGTTGAAATGAAGAGAGGGTAAGGAACTAGCTAGCTTTGTTTTTCCAAACTTGTGTTTATGGAGGCAGGTGATGTGCCTGTTTTTGTCATTGCTAGTAGCTGGGAATTCTCTGAAAAGGCACTACAAGAATATGGTCATCTGTAGCGGTTGAATAACGCTATCTTACGATACGATAGCGTTTTAAGAAGCGATCTATCATCGTCCGTGATAATAGGTTCGCCACTTTTTATAGCGGTTTTTGGTATTGCTATCATATTTCCATTATATATAGCGTTTTGTTCTTTGCAATCGTATACTCAACAATAGCAATTATATTTTGCTATTATTTGTTACACTAAATTGTAGTGAAATTATAATTTGCTGGGATAATTTTTTGGTTTCTAGACAATTTGACAAATTAAAAGTGAAAAATGTTATTTTTTTATTATGTAATGAAACAGTGATACAAAAAACTTACATTACAAAGTAAAAGTACATAATGAAAAGAGAAAGGGTATTCAAACAACTCTTGTATTTAAACTTGTGAATGTCCCATACTCTTGGACTTCTAATCTTTGAAACTTCGATCATCAACGTAATTACATAGTCCATCGTATTCTCACATCTCTCCTGCAAAGAAAAACAAAAACCAACATCGAAAGTAACAGTTCATGCTTGGCGCTTCAAAATCTTACTCATCATATTTAGCAACTATAATCTCAAGAGCAAAATACAAATAACAAAACCTTTTCGATAGATTTCCTCATGTAAATTGCATGAACTGAAATATCTCACCTGCAACAAATGAAAGAACACAAATTCAATAACTAAAGTTAGATATTTGAAGGGATTAGTCATTAAATCAAGTATCTAAAGCATCACATTCAAAAGTAAACAAAAACGAAAAAGATATATGACTAACACTACTCAATTTGAAAAACCATCAAGATCAAAACAAACACAACTCAATTTGATTTAACTTAGATTACCAAGATTTGTTGAATGTATTGAACCTTAGTCTATGATGTAATGAGAAATGTTGAATGTATCACCCTGTTTCACATTGAGACACCAAAAATCAGAGATTCAAAAAAGAAACGCCGCTGAGAATCTTACCACACCACGAAGAATCTAAAAGGCATGTCATCACTTCTAATCAACAAGAGTTTTTACAATAGCAAGTCTGATATGTGATAAGCAAGAATCAAGTTCAAAACTCAAAACAAAATTAGATCTGAAACCATGCGGCCTCTCAAAGAGATATTGAGCTACTACTTTGCAAAACATGATTGAGAAGAATAGAAGCTGCCATTGACGAGTACAAAAGAGAAAAAGAGAACTGAGTAGTCGCTTCAAGCATAATAGAAGTCAGAGACTCCAACTTTGCAAGAAAAGATTCAAAATCCAATCGATCTAATAAGTTCTACACATAGAACACAATACAAAAACACTAAAATCGATTCTAGATCTGTACTATCTTACCTTCTTCTCGGCGGTTGATGAAGCAAGAACGATTGGAAGGGAAAACTAGAGAGCGAGGTTGTAACCGGTGAACCATTCCGACAAAAGTTAAGCAAGAGCGTCGACGAAATCAAAGGCTTGGAGAACGAGGTCGTAACTGGTGATGATGATGGAATCCTTGATGGAGGTATATGGGATTGGGGAGAAGAAAATTTGGTGATATTAGGGTTTCTGGAAAAAGAGATGCTGGTGAATGGAAGGGAGGCGGACGATATGAGCTTATGGAGAGAGTGAGAGGGAAAATAAATATTTTTAGGGTTTTTTTTAAAAATTTTGGAGCCCAATTTTTTACTAAGGCGGACAATGAGAATATTTTTATAATTTTGTTAATTTTACAATAACGTTTTATAAGTTGTATGTACTATCACAAAGTAATTAGAACACGAAAAGTTATGGACGCGAACATTATTTTTATTGCGTAACATATCGTAGCGTTTACTAATTTAGAAACGCTATAAATAAGTTATGTATAAATCAATTATAGCAAAAACACGTTAAATGCTATCTTTTAGTGCTATTAATATTCATTTTTCTTATAGTGAGGGGATATGGGATTTCTACATTGCGAAAGAAGTTTATGCCCGAAGTATATCTATGAGTTGTGATATGAGCTACGACGAGCTATTATTGCGTGTGCGTACGAAGTTTGAGCTAGATGGACTTGGTTTAAAACCCAAATTAAATTAATGGCTGTCGTGTCAGCTGTCTGTATTTGCAGTGAATTCAAGGCCTCCAGTAATGATCACGAGCAACATGAGCCTCAGGAATTTCTTGAGTGTAAAGGAAACTGCAGTGCATCTCAATTTGTTGCTTTCTCTTGAACCAGAACCTCTTGAGGATGTTGGCACCCGAATGAGGCAGCTTTGTCATGTTCTTGCAGCTAAGACAAACGATATAGGTGGCAATAACACCTATGCTGCTTTTGACACTTTAATGCCAAATATTCCAGGTTTGCTGGAGACAACTAAGTTAGATGAGAACAAGTTCGGTGGGATTAGGAGAAGGCTGTTTCTAGACAATGAAGCTTCAGGTTCGAATGGTGCGATCAGATTTCACTCTGTTGAATCAACTTATGGTGACTCATGTTTCACTAACAACCAAATTACAGAAGCTGTACTTGACCATGTCGCTGCACCTGAGCAATGTGCCATGATCAGACTAGGAGATGCTCGTAGAGCATCGATGTCTCATCATTCTGAAGACAATGATACAGATGGTCCTCAGTTTATTCAACATTTCCGTCTGATGTTGATGAAGATTTTATAAGAGAAGTTGAAGCAGCTGAGAACCGTGAGAATCAGCGTCGTAGATAGTCGAAAGGAAAAGGGAAATGCAAAGAGAGTCAGGACGAACCTATGGTCAAGGATAATACCGATGATTCCAACATAGATGGTGTGTGTTGGTCTGGTTCAGATGCTAATATTTCTGATGATGATATTTGGATCTAGCATTTGATAGACATCTATGCATTTGATGAGTCTCCTCGGTTTTTAGGCATGGCACATCAAGAAGGACCTGATACAGCATCAGCTATTAATAGGCCATCACTTGCTCCCGGAGAAGAGGATATTGGGACATCAGTGCTGGCGTACATGGAAAGTGCCAGAAAAAAACGTGATGCTGCTGATGCCATCGTTGAAGGCAATGATTGTAATGGAAAACAATATGGAAGGTTTAATTCACCTAATGTGGAAGATGGGGTCTCATCAGGAAATTCTGGTTTCGCAGACGTTGGCACAGCGATGGGCGGAGGATTCACTGTTTCCCCTGCAGTTGGTGTTGGAAACAAAGACGCTAGGCCATCATATTCAGGCTTTGCTGCATTTACATCTCCAAATCAGCAAGCAAGAGAAAGTTTCTCTGGTTTAAATGCTGCATACCCTCGAGGACCAGCGCCTTCTAATGATTTTACTGCTGCAACCCCAGACGCATCACAAGATTCCTCTATATTTGAAGCTGCCTACCTTGGACTACAAACTGCTTCCCCTGCAATGGTTGCACCAACCCAATTCCCAGTACAGACTCCCTATGTATGTGATGCTGGCTACACTGAAGCAGTATCTTTGGGAGAGTTTGGTCATGACTACACACAAAGGCGTGATGCATAACCTGTCATTAACGATGTTTTTGAACTCACTAACATAGATGTGTGTGCGACGGTCTCGGCTGAAGAAGATGCAATATACATTGGCCGTCTGTTTAAAGATAAGGAGGATTTTCAAAACACTTTGGCTATATATGCCATCAAGAGATTGTTCCATTTCAGGATAGATAAATTAGATCTGAAGAGGTGTCGGTGGAGAGTATTTGCTCATCGAGTTTCAGAATTCTCAGAGAATTTTGAAATCCACACAGCCACTCTTACTCATAGCTGCTCAATATTGGCCCGTTCACAGTATGAGAAGCAAGCGTCAGCAAAAATGATTGCAGAGGTATTGAAAGGGAAGTATGCTAACGGGTTGCCTGGTCCTCGTGCTGTCGATATTCCAGATATAATTCTAGCTGAGTTGAAGGTTTCTATCACATATATGAAGGCATGGTATGCAAAGGAGGCTGCTATTATGAAAAGCCGCGGAAGTGATGAACAGAGCTACAAATTACTAGCAGTGTACTTGTATTTGTTGCAGAAAGGGAATCCGGGAACGATATACAAACTGGAATATATTGGTGGAGGTTTGGTTCCAAAGCAATTCAAGTATCTGTTCTTTTCTTTAGGTGCAAGTATAGCTGGTATTAAGTTTATGAGGAAGGTTATACTTGTTGATGGAATTGTTATCAAGACAAAGTTTAAAGGAGTTCTAATGGCTGCAAATATGCAAGACGCCAACTTTCAGGTGTATCCAATTGCTTTTGCAATTGTTGACGCATAGAATGACTTAGCATGGACCTGGTTCTTTACGCAACTGAGCCAGCTCATCCCTGATGCAGAGTATCTAGTCATTGATTCAGATCGCCACCGTTCAATTTATGCAGGAGTTAGAAAAGTGTTTCCTCTAGCATTTCATGGTGCATGTACTGTGCACATTGAAAGGAACGTAAGGGCGAAGAGTCCGGGGATATGAATCTCAGCGCTTGTTTGTCGAGCTGCTCGGGCATTCAATTTTAGCGACTTTAAAGAATGGTACAATGAGATTGTCAAGCGAAGCAAGAAATGTGCAGCCTATTTGGATGCTATTCCACTTGAACATTGGACTCAAGCGTATTGTCAGGCTAAACGCTATAACATCATGAGTAGTAACATTGCTGAAGTGTTGAACGGTGCTATAGCAAAAATTGTTGAGCTACCAATTGTGTCTATACTGGAGTCTATCAGAATAAAGCTGATGGAGTGATTTTGTTTCAGACGGGAGAAAGCAAAAAAACTAATTTGTTTGTGAGAAATCATCACGCCAAAGGTTAACGAGCTACTCCTTCGGCACCATAAGGCTTCTGCTGGTTTACCTGTTAAAGCTGTTTCAGAATGGAGTTTTCAAGTTGGGTCTGGCGTAAAGCAGTACTACGTGGACCTTGCAATGAAGACCTGTACTTGCTTGCAATTTTGGAAGCTGGAAATACTCTTCTACCAAGCTTTAGCTGCAGCAAGAAAGAAAGAAGTCCTTGTGACGGAATTGGTAGGTAACCATTACACGGTTACACAATTCTGCGGGGCATATGAAATGTTTATTTATCATGTGTCTAATGAAAGTGATGAAGTCATCCCTCCAACAGTGCAAGAGACTAAATTTCTGCCTCCTAAGAACGAGAATGGTCCAGGACGTAGAAGGAAGAGAAGGATCCCTTCTACGGGGGAGTATACGGTACGTCAAAGTATACATATTGAAATAAGTAGACCCAATGTTACACTAATAGAGATTTTAATGTGACAGGGACAGAAGAGCCTCAACCGTAGACCGCATAAATGTTTTACATGCGGTGAAACAGGTCATAACAGAGCTACTTGCTCTAACATGCCTCGTTAAGGTTAGTGCAGCTGTTTATAGATTACTTTGTAGTTAATTATGCGGTATTGGAATTGTTTGTGAACTTTAGCTGTTAATACTTGTGGTAGGTTCTGTAAAATAAAAGGAAAAATTTTTGAAACATAAGAAGCTGAATAATGTGTAGCGGGAAAGTAATTTTTTTTGGAACGCTAGGCAGTGGCGAATGGACACAGCCCTGCAGCAGCAATATCGAAAGGTTCTTTTGTTTCTTGGGGAGACACGCCTGAGAATAAGCCCTACTCCATCAAGTAACTTTAATGTATACACCAAGGATGGTTATATCCAGTTTGTATAATTAAGATGTTGAGCATCAAAAACAAATGATGTGTCCGGTTCCTATGAATAAAAATGCTTCTTATGGTGTACCTGCTTATTGTAAGAAGCGTGCAAATTGAACAAGGAATAGAAATACATTAAGGCGGGTACAGAACATGCTGGAAAATATGACATGTCGAGATAAAAGGTGATGAGAACATGGCCTAAAACATAAAGGAAAGTACATGAGAGAAACAAAGTAGTTGATTAGCATAATTCCTGAAAGCGAATTGCAAAAAAATACACAAAACAACGACGACAGAGGTTCTCGACAGTGTTGTTGTTTAGAAAAAAGTGAGGGAGATCATAGCCAAATACAAACGTATAGTCAAACCAACCACACCTTGGTAAGCGGAAGGTAGCAGTTTGATGTAAAACCATTTCAGCAATTGACACAGCTGCCTCATTAGAAGGAATCCGAGAAAAAGGCCTACATCGCTTGCATACCCTCGTCATAAGAACCTGAACAAACAAGAACTAGACCTAGTGAAAACCTTGCATAAATGCTGGCTGGACATGTCGCACCAAGGAGGTCAACCGAACGCGTAAGCCTTCAACAAACTGTGCATCTGGTTGCCACGTTCCAAACAACGCAAAAACAAAGGGCGGTACACAGAATCTACATTGGCATGCGAAGTTACGAAAACAAACTCATCAATATCAGCTTCGGCAAGAACACTGCGATCGAAAACCATAGTCAGGAAGTCAGGTCCAGAGGCTATCAAAGAACCTAATTCCCAAAACCCATGATCTGCTACACGGCGGACAATGTCAAGTGATAATAGGTTTCTAGTCAATTATCCTAAAACATCAATCATGTCGTTGTAGTATTTTAGGTTGTCAATCCAAATGGATGTGATGCTAGCAATCAAGATGCAATCAGAGTTCACAGAATCAAGCCAAGCAATAACAGGTTTTGGGGTGTTCTAGCAGTCCTAAGTGAACATGCAGGAAACAGAAAATCTAGAAGAATAGAAAAGCACTCGACCAACACAGCTTGTTGCCAAGCCCTGGGTGTGGTCGAGTGATAGGTCGACTAATAGACAGAAAATGTAACAAGGATACTCAACTGCACAGTCTATTTCCAGACAACTGGGTGGTCGAGTATCAGGTCTAGTAACAGGCAAAAATAGTAAAAACTAAGCAACATGTAACAAGATGCAGTAAACAAGTGATGAGGAATTCCCGAGGATGGGGTAATTGAGTAGTTTCGTTTCCTCAGTTTACAAGTGATTGGCATGCTCAATAAATTATCCCTAGACAACAAGTTTGATAACCAAATCTAAGTGCCACCGCAACAGAGACCCTCAAGTTAAACCAGTCCCAAACTCAATCACCATTGACAAAAGCTAACCTAACAGGCATTACGAATCAACAAGTTGAAGCCAAAACGCTCCCTGCAACCAATACCTTGGTACAGAGCCACGAATCTATGGAATAAGTGTTCAGACATTTCATCGAACAACTTTTGGGCGCGGAAATGTATGGGCTCAAATTCTAGTTGATCAGAAAGCAATAGGCATTAAGAACAACTAATCTAGAAGGGATCTATAAATCAAACTCAACCACCTACCATAATGAGAATTCTAAACTTCTCTAACCCATCCTCAGAAACCTAGTCAGTACCCATACATCATTGGAGAGAACATAAACGATGATAAGAATGAAAACATGATAGCAACAGAGTAATAGTAGGATATAACAGGATGAACAACTTAGTAAACGAAATCAAAAGCAAATACTGAATAGATTAAGAGAAATTCAGATTACAAAAAGGTCAAGAACACAGTGTCTGCGGAATAAAACTTAGTTTTTGAAAATGTAAAATACATGCAACTTATAGCAAAATATTCCGAAACCCTAATACTCAAAACGACACAGTATTGAATGGTCAAGTGATAAGCTGGAGTCTTCTTTTCTTCCTTGTGCTCGAGTGTCTGGTTGAGTGCGGAATGGAGAAAACTCTGAAGCTGGCAGTCGAGTATGAAGTCGAGTGATGGAGATGGTGGTACTCGGCTTGGTGGTAGAGTGGTCGATCGAGTGTGTGATGATGGTGAGACTCGGCCGTGCAATCGAGTGGGTGGTCGAGTGAAGGTGATGGAGGTACTTGACCAGGGGGTCGAGTAGTGTGATCAAGTGATGGTCAGGTGGTGGAGATGATGATACTCGACCACGAGGTCGAGTGGTCGTGTGAAGTGATGAGGCCTTCTACTCGACCAGGGGGTCGAGTGGTTTGTTGAAGTTGCGAAGCCATCTACTCAACCAGGGGGTCGAGTGTTGATATCGTCAGGTCGACTTCCTCCAATTAGCTCGCCAACAGCTCCAAATCACCTGAAAATAACACAAATATGCAACATGCATGCAAAACTATCATAAACATGCAAAGTGATGAAAATGATAAGAAATGGTATAAAACAGTGGTGATATGATGCTAAAGTGATAACAAATGGATGCTCAAAAGATGTAAAATGCACACTTATCAACTCCCCCAAACTTAGTCTTTGCTTGCCCTCAAGCAAACAATTAAGAACAAGGTGGAGGTGAGGTTTGAAAGCGGGGACTCAGAGCTAAAGCACCAGATAAAATCAAATGAAATCAATGTCCAACTTGGTAGTTCTAAGCTGCGATATGATCGAATTCTACTCAAAAACATTAGCCATGCCTTGTTATTAATCAATCCGACTCTTATGCTCGACCTACACATGTTTTCAAATCTACCAATCCTTTTAACATTCATTAGTTTTGAAACGTGATTCAAGCAATGCATCATCAATAAACTCATTTGGCTCAGGTAAAGGTCAAGAGACAAAGATGGTCCCTTACAGAATAGGCTTCAGTAACAGGGGATCTCTCAAAAATGATTAAGCTTTAGTAGAATGCTAAAGGTAAGTCCCAAGCTATGCATATAGAGATAAGATCCCATCTACCCAGAGTATAACCAATTAAGCTCTAATGGTAATCCTATCTCTAGTCCCACATTAAGAACTTAACTCTACCCTTTGTATTCATGAATCTTTTAAGCCCTTTTTCTAATCATTCTTTTCTTTTCTCTTAACTCTAGGAGAAGCTTTCTCAACACTTTGATACATCTAGCGGATTTGGATTTCTTTAACAATTAAGGTTCCTGTTTTTAAAAAAATTTTAAAACCGAGGACTTTTGCCCTTCTTCATTAGCTAACAAGAACTCTTTTCTTTTCTTTACAAATCCCAAAACCTTACTAGACTTTTTTTTCTGCTTCTTTAGCTTACTTCACCTAGAGTTTTTTTTTCACCTTTTCTTATCAATGAATCCACCCTTTTTTTTCTTTTAGACACATCCCAACCCAAAGTATAAGCGCCCACCTAGTCTTATCTAGTCCGGATAACACGAACTAGAACTACATGAGACACTATCTCTGTCGTTACGAACCTATCACTTTCTACCAAGCTTAATCGGAATAAGACCTCACAAACACTCACAAGTGATATAGGGCTTGAAAGAAAGTTTAGGTTTGGGTTTGGGTCAACTGCTCTAATAAGGAGAGTCAGCTACTTGGATTAACAAGAGTGATTAAAATGAGTAAGAAAATCCAAGTATTTTAGGGTATCCATGAGTTCAAATTTGATGTAGACATGATAATTGAAAATCAGACAGTGAGGTCGAGTAGAGCAATCTAGGCATGGTTCAGTTTTACTTCAATTTCATTGACTACGCAACAGACAACTAGCAACGAGGGCACTGAGTTTATCTGGTGAACCAAAATGCTTACAAGGCTATCTCATCATTATCCCCTATGCATATGCAACAATCCTAAATGAAACACTGTAGACTCGATCCTAAATGTAATGCAGCTATATGAACACTCTGTTTTTGTGAAATCATTTTCTGAAATTTTTTCAAATTTTTTTGGTTTTTCTATACCTTAGATAAATGCAGACTCAAAAGTATATACAATGCAACAAACACTTCTTGAGCCCTCCCCCAAACTTAAATCACACAGTGGACTGTGTGACTAAACTTGGAAGAGAGTACTCAGGACAAATCCAATCACAGAAACAAAACAAAGAACAAATCACAAGAGATGATATAATACAATGGTGAAGTGAGGCGCTTACCTCAGTCGAAGAATGAACAGAGTTGGTCGTGAATGGATGCCTGTAATTGCTTCCAGGCCATAGACGAGTCGCCCTGTTCTGTATCAGCTATAGCATGTGGGTACTCGACCTCATCAGCTCTGTGGCGGCCAACACCGCTCTAAGGATACTCGACCACTTTTCTTCTGCTGCGGCCAGCACCGCAGTCGAGTCATCTCCTCGAGTGAATAAGGCGTGATCTACTGCTAAAGCGAACGAATGTAGCCTTTTTTCTCCTCTTGTGTTCCCTGTACTCGAATGACGAATGTCTAGCAGGGACATGTGAGACTCTCTACTCACTAAGCTCAGGCCTGTGCTGACTTGGCTAAGGCTCATCAAATCTCCTCGATGGCATGTCCCGAGGAGGTTGTCCCTGTGGGATAGCTGTTGTGGAAGAGGAGCAGCTCAGCTTATCTGTCAGAAACTTGATAGTCTTGAAGCACTTGGCGAGTAACTTATCATGTTTCTTGCACCACTTCTGCAGCTTGCTGTTGTTCATGTGAGCTTCACTCAAACTCTTGCTCTCCCTTGTCGGAGGTACATGCTCACTAAAATGATACATGCTAGTTTCAAACTCCACTTCTCTGTCTTCATCCATCCCATCCTCCGTAGCTTCTTCTATAAGAACATCCTCATCCAATGGCTGAGCGTCCTCGTAGTAGAGGTTCCCAAGCTTAGGCTTAAAATCAATGTTATCTCCCTCTATTATGCGTGTAACCTCAAGACTGGGAAGAAGGATGTTGACTTTCTTATCTGTAGAATGCTCAAACTTGAAACGGTGCATGTCGCCAACCATTGCGAACTCCAGGAATTATCAGTGATGTAGATGCTCGATATCCATTGCCCGTGGCTCAAGTCCATCAGATGTGATTGGGACTCTACAAGCGATCGGAATCGGTGTCACAACACCTCCTATGCAAAGAGCGCTTCGTGCTCTCTTGTGGTTATTGCTAACAGCCCATCTCTTTTATCCACACATGTGGATCAGAAGAAGTACAAAGAGAGGTGTGTCATTGGTTTCACCTTGAAGAGACATACCATTCTTGGTTTGGTGAAGAGTGCCTTTGAGAGCCATAGCAATCATTTCCATATCAGAATTGGTAACAGTCCCTGTTATCTCTCGGGAGTAGAGAACATTGGCTATAGAACGCTGGAAGTACCTGATGACCGGAGTGCGTATCTAATTGCTCTTGGATCTAGAAGAATTTAGCGGTACAGAGCTGCCAGTGGTGATCCATAAGTCTTTCAACTCTTGTCTGTCATACTTGGGCTTAGTACCCGTTCCACTTGGGAAACCAAACAATCCTTCCAAGCGTTTGATTGATAGCCTATAATCCTTACCATACACATAGAATCGCAAGAATCTCAATCCTTCGCATTCCAAATCATCAGAGGTCATACCTTGGTAAAGCTCCACTTGTAGTGTGGAGAGGAACTGAATCGTTTCTTCTTCATAGGGTACATATGGGTAAGCCATCAGAGTGTCCTGGTGACAACTCTGGTACAGGTGTTGAACATCCTCCAGTAATCCATGTTGTGCCAGTGTGGTCGAGCACGGATACCTTGTGCTACAGAACTCATTCAGCTTGAAGAGCTTGATATACTCCTCAGCAGGCAATATATCAGGTTTGTGCAGAAGTTTGGTGGCTATGCGAGTATGCTCAGGCATATACTCTTCTTCTAGATCCTCATCTATCAGCTCATACCTCTCTATCATTGCTCTCTTCCCTCGAGCTATCTCAACTTTTCTCCTGAAGTTATCATATTCTCTCTGTTCTCTTTCTGGCCTTGAAGACGATTACTCCGTCTCATCCATGTTATAGTCTGGATCAATTGAAGAACTGCCACTATAGTTACTCATGATTCTTCTGCAAAAGATTTAGAACTCAAAACTCAAATGTCAATAGGTTAGTTTCAAAGAAAACAATGAAACCAAAATCGTTATCAACAGAAAATGAAATAGACCAAGTTGGTCGAGTACAGTCTAGTACTCGAGTAAACAGAGGCGTTCCCGAGTTCTTCGTTTACGTTTTAACCTAGTAGAGCAGAACAGGGTCGTGTACAGCCGGTGAAATCGGTCGAGTAGAGTCGTTGGAATCGAGTAGCTCTTCCCGACGAATGCTCCAAGGGTCGAGTAGATCCTCAGGAAACCAGAATTAACGTCTTGAGTCTTGAATCGTTGGTCGAGTCTCAGGACGAAGTCGAGTGGTTGGCTGCAGGAGGTCGAGTGCTTTACGGTGAACTCGAATCAACAAGACTCGAGTCTTTGTCCGGCTGTCAAGTGAAACTTGGAACTCGATTAAGGTGGGTGAGTATTTCTTTCCCTCAGTGGCCGAGTAGATTTAGAAAGGTCGAGTATAGCTTGATGTTTCGTCGGCTTCAGAGATTTGCTTCTTGTGGTCGAGTAAGTTCTCAGACCAGAGAGAAGCGATTGGTGGCGAATTGCTGCGAAGAAGAAAGATTGAGTTTGGTCGAGTGGTGGAAAAATGAAGAGAGATTGGTCGAATGAAATTTTACTCCATGGTTAGAATGATGGCGATTTCAAAAGGAGTGGTGGAGATTGAGTTTGAGATTCTCTCTCCATTTTATCTTCAAGGAGAAAGCGCGTGGCCCACACTCTGTTGACTTGTCTTTGAACTTTGTTCCCTGTTGACTGGGAAAACTTCAGGAAATCTTCTGTAAACTTGATAAACTCCCTGCAAGTCTCTGTAGCTCCTGTTGGTCGAGTATAATCATGATTTAAAATTTTTTGGGTTTTAAACATCACATATACTCGACTGATGTACTCGAATGCAAGGTCTTCAAGTGCAACAGAAAGTTTTCAAAATTTTGTACTCCACTGGGTTATACACTCGATCTATAGGCCTTTTGTAGAGTAAAAGTTTTGAATTTTAACTCTATCTCCAAGTTGTTCCTTTGTTCCTGAGAACCACAAACACAACAAAAACAAATCAAAAATAGCAAGAAAAGTAAAATATATTTACACAGATAGTCATGGGACTTTCTCCCAAGTGAGCTTGTTAAAAGTCATTAGCTTGATTCCTTTACTCCTTTAATCATCAAGAAGTTCCTGGAGATGAACCGACGTCACCTGTGGAAGGATTTGATCTGCTAAGTATTTCTTGAGCCTTTGACCATTTACTGTGAAATCTCCACTCTTACCAGATAGAGTGACTGCTCCATAAGGACGGACTTCAGTGACACAGAAGGGGCCCAACCATCTAGACTTAAGCTTTCCTGGAAAGAGTTTCAAGCGAGAGTTGAATAGCAGCACCTGATCACCAACCTAAAAATCCTTCGTGATGATCTTCTTGTCATGAAAAAGCTTAGTTCTCTCCTTGTAGATTTTAGAGCTCTCATAAGCTTCTAAACGGATCTCATCAAGGTCACTGAGTTGGATCAACCGCTTCTCCTCAGCGTTTTTTATGTCAAAGTTCAGAAGTTTTACCGCCCACATGGCTTTGTACTCGAGCTCAACAGGTAGGTGACATGATTTTCCATAGAGAAGATTGAAAGGAGTTGTACCAATGGGGGTCTTGAAGGCTGTCCTATAAGCCCACAATGCGTCATCGAGCTTTGCAGACCAGTCTTTCCTTGTAATCCCAACAGTCTTTTCCAAAATTGTTTTTATCTCCTTGTTGGAGATCTCAACCTGTCCGCTTGTCTGTGGGTTATAAGGGGTGGCGACCTTATGCTTTACTCCATGCTTCTTCAAAAGATTTTCAAAAACCTTGTTGATGAAATGCTTTCCACCATCACTTATTACAATCCTGGGAACTCCAAATTTCGGGAAGATTACGGGCTTGAACAGCTTCAGCACAACTTTTGCATCGTTGGTAGGACTGACAATAGCTTCGACCCATTTTGATACATAATCTACGGCGACCAGTATATACTTGTTACCATATGAAGATGGGAATGGACCCATAAAATCGATTCCCCATACATGAAAGATCTCAACTTCCAAGATTGGGTTCTGAGGCATCTCATTTCTTCTGCTGATGTTGCTTTTCCTCTGGCATGAATCACATTTTAAAACAAATTCCTGAGCGTCCTTAAACATTGTTGGCCACCAAAAGCATGCTTGCAGAATCTTTAACAGTGCCTTGAATGTCGCAAAGTGACCACCATATGCGGAGCCATGGCAATGCAGCATGATACCTTCTACTTCATCTTCTCAGACGCATCTCCTGTAGATCTTATCTTTACAGAGAGTGTAAATATAAGGCTCGTCCCAGTAGTAATTGTATGTCTCTAAAAAACTTCTTCCTTTCATAATTGATCAGGTTGGGAGGCTCTACTCCGCATGGCAAGTAATTGACGTGATCAGCATACCATGGAGATCTTCCTTCAACAGCGTTCAGTTGGCGAAACTCTTTCCCGTTGTAGCTCCCACCAAAGAATTCTACAACCATGAGTTGCTCTTCTGGCATTGAGTCGTCTATCTGAATAGGTTCTTCAATTTTCATCCTTGACAGATGGTCAGCTGCACCATTTTCAATGCCTTTCTTGTCTACAATTTCCATGTCAAACTCTTGCACCAGAAGTATCCATCTCAACAGTCTTGGTTTAGTATCCTTCTTGGCATACAGGTGCCTCAAAGCTGCATGGTCTGTATAGACAGTGACCTTGGATCCAACCAAATAGCGTCTGAACTTCTCAAATGCGAATACAACAGCTAGAAGCTCCTTCTCAGTTGTTGCATATCTTCCTTGAGCTTCATCCAACGTCCGACTGGCGTAATATATGACGTGAAGCTTCTTGTCTATTTTCTGGCCTAGAACAGCTCTTATGGTGTAATCCGATGCATCACACATAATCTCAAACGGATAGTCCAAATTAGGAGCTCGAACAACAGGAGCAAATACCAAAGCTTCCTTGATGGTGTGAAAGGATTTGAGGCAGTCCTCATCAAATTCAAACTTGGTCTCCTTGCACAATAGTCTGGTTAACGGCCTGGCTATCTTGGAGAAGTCCTTAATAAACCTCCTATAGAACCCAGCATGACCAAGAAAACTTCTGATATCTTTGACCGTTTTTGGTGGTTGCAACTGCATCATCACTTCAATTTTTCCCTTGTCAACCTCTATACCCTTCTCTGATATCTCGTGACCCAACACTATGCCTTCCTTCACCATGAAATGACACTTTTCCCAATTGAGAACAAGATTTGTCTCTTCACACCTGGTCAATACCCTACCAAGATTCAACAAACATGAGGAGAAAGAGGGGCCACAGACTGAAAAATCGTCCATGAAGACCTCCACCATCTCCTAGATTAAATCTGAAAATATAAAGGTCATACACCTCTGAAATATTGTAGGGGCGTTGCATAAACCAAATAGCATTCTCTTATAAGCAAAAGTTCCATAAGGACAGGTGAAAGTGGTTTTCTCTTGATCATTAGGGTGAATTGGTATTGGAAAGGAACCACTATATCCATCAAGAAAGCAATAGTATGGGTGATTAGCCAAGCGTTCAAGCATTTGATCAATGAATGGTAAAGGAAAATGATCTTTCCTAGATGCAGCATTTAGCTTTCTATAATCAATACACATTCTATGCCCAGTTATAGTTCTAGTCGGGATCAATTCATCATTTTCATTTTTAACAACAGTCATTCCGCCCTTTTTAGGGATGCAATACACTCGAGAAACCCAAGTACTATTAGAGATAGGGTAGATGACACCAGCATCAAGCAGTTTCAAAATTTCTTTTTTTGCACTACTTCTTTCAAGTTAGGATTTAACCTCCTTTGTGGTTCAATGCTAGAATAGGATTTGTTTTCAAGATGGATCATATGCTTTGATAACTAGGTGAAATTCCCTTAATGTCAGATAATTAATAACTAATTGCTCTCCTATACTTTCTAAGTTCAGATAATAGCAGGTTCACTTCATCATCATTTAACTCAGCATTAATGATCACGGGGTAAGTAGAATTTGGACCAAGGAATGCGTACCTTAGACCTTTAGGAAGTGGTTTGAGATCGACCTTCGGTGCCTTGAGTTTTGACCAGTCATCTGAAGTTGGAATGATCAGCTCTCCAGAGCTGCTGATTATCGAGGTTGAGTGATTGGTCGAGTATGTTCTCGAGTGAGCAGGTTGAACTTGTGTTGACCCTTCTTCACTCATTACCATTACCTCTGTTACTGGTCCATTCAATACCTCAAAGGGTTCTGATTCTTCCATCGCTTTATGTGAGTCTAACAACTTCTGGTATCCCAAAGTTTCCAAGTGCAGAAACCCATCTTCACCACTTTTGGTTAAAGCACTGTTAAGGTGATCTTCTTCTGCAAGCTCTTCTAGTAACTCATCAGCTAACTGATCCATTTCTTCGATCCAAAAGAGTTGTCCTTCTATGGTAGGCTTCTTCATTGCATCTTTGACGTCGAAGGTCATCTTAAAATCTATATCAAGGTTTAAATCGATCTTCCCTTTCTTGACATCAATCATAGCTCCTGTAGTTGCTAAGAAAGGTCTTCCCAAAATTAATGGGTCTTTGGGCTCTTCATCCATCTCTAGGACTACATCAGTGGGTATCTCTACATCTCCAATCCTGATTGGTAGGTTTTCAAGTAAACCATGAGAGATCCTTACTGACCTGTCAGCTTGGATAAGGGATATGTTGCAGGATTTGCATTGAGTGAACCCCAATCTTTTGGCAACAGAGAGCGGTATGAGACTGACTGATGCTCCTAAATCACATAGGCGTCTGTTGAAAGCCAATGGACCTAAAGAGCATGGTAGAGTGAATGAACCAGGATCACTAAGCTCCTTAGGAACGATCTTCTTCTGTATGATAGCACTGCATTCGTGATTCAATACTACCATCCCTTGCACTTCTTGAATTCTCTCCACGATCAAGTCTTTCAGAAACTTGTGGGAATCTGGGATTAGCGCTAGAGCGTCAACAAGAGGTATCTACAACTCAACCTCCTTGATGTTCTTGGCAAACATAGCTCTATACTTATCTGCAAATGCTTTCTTGTGACGGCAAGGAAATGGAATCTGGAGTTTGTAAGGAGAAGGAACAAAGACCTTTTCTTTGTTTTTGACAGCAACTAGTTTCGAAGATGTTATTGGGAAGGGTGGTCGAGTAACATGATCGAGTGGCTGCTCGAGTGACTGGTCGAGTGGCTGCTCGAGTGACTGGTCGAGTGGCTGCTCGAGTTCCTTGTCAGCTTGATCTTTACTGAGACTGAAATCCTCCCCATCTTGATCTACACTGTCCTCAGTGACTGTCTTAGGTTCCTCTCTTGAGGGAAGTGCTTTTCCACTGCGCAGAGTGATAGCATGAGCATATTCTTTTGGATTCTGAATTGCTTTTCCTGGAAGTTGGCTTATCTGTTTTTAAGCGGAAGTAGATGCAGAATTTCCCTCCAAGTATCTGACTTTAGAATTCAGTGTCTCCATTTTGACATTTAGATCATTGTACCTACGGTCCAGCTTATTGTGTAACTCAGATATCTTTTTCGCAATCTCCATGGAGCCAAATGCTTGTCCTTGGAGCAGCTGTTGTAGCATTTGTTTCATATCAACGTCGGGAGCAGCATGACCTTGGTGTTGCTGAGGTGCAAACCCAAGTGGTACTTGCTGCTGGTAGTTCCCCTGAAATTGCTGCTTAAGAACAAAACCTTGATTGTAAGAAACAAAAGGTTTGTTCTGACCTTGTTGTTGCTGTTGAGGATACACTTGATCTTGAGGATTAGCAACGTTGGTGCTGCGGTAAGAGAGGTGGGGGTTGTTAGTCTTGAAGTTGTTGTACCCTTTGTAGCCACCTTGATTGTTGATGTAGCTAACTTCTTCTAACTGATTTCCCTCCCCATCTTGGACTTGATACTGCTCGTCATCAACAAGGAAGTGCACATGCTTCTGCTGGGTGAGAAGAATGATGTCCAGCTTGTCATTCAGCAATTTGATCTCTTTCTTGTGTTTGTCATCCGAGTCAGCTGTTCCTCTGATGGTCTTGTCGCAGTCCTCGTTGTAATTACCATCTGACTGAGCTAGGTTCTCAACCAATTTCCAGCCTTCTTCAACATTTTTGTTCTGGAAATTCCCATTGCTGGCGGTATCTAGAAGCATTCTGATCCGTGGTAAAACTTATCTGTAAAGAGTGCTGAGCAGAGAGGCTTTCTTGAAGCCATGATGAGGGCATTGGTTGGTGTAACCCTTGAAACGCTCCCATGCTTCACAAAAGCTTTCACCAGTCTTCTGTGAAAAACCAGAAATCTCATTTATGAGTCTTGCAGTTCTGGCATTGGAAAAGAACTTTGCCAGAAAAGCCTTCTTGCAATCATCCCAAGTGGTGTTTGAGTCATGGGACAGATTCTTTTCCCTGATGTGTGCTTTGTCGCCCAAGGAGAATGGAAACAACCGGAGCTTGAATCCGTCTTCACTGACACTATTGATTTTTGGTAGGTTGCAGAGCCTATCAAATTCATCCAAGTGGTCGAGTGGATCCTCCATTGGCAAACCATAAAATTTGTTTCCCTCAATCATCGGGATGAGACCATTAATCTTGAAGTTGTTGTTCTGGATAGCAGGAGGCGCAATCCTTTCCTCTGACGGTGGTCCTGTGGTGCATCTCCAGCACCAATGTTAGCAGGGCCATTATGTTGATTTTGTTTGTCAGCGTCTTCGAGTGGTTGCTGGGTAAAAGGTTGACTATGTTTCTCCTTTCTCTGATTTCGCGAGCGATGCGGTCGATGTTATCGTTGAAAAGGAGGTTCTGGTTGCCTGTTGATCAAGTTTACATACAGAAGAGGTGTACCGGATCAAGAAGACAACAAGAAAAACACACAGTTAGTAACCGAAATGAAAATTGAAAAAGAACTTGATCTAAGCAAGTCTGAAATCTCAAATGAACAAACCAACACCCAATTGGCAACGACGCCAAATTGATAATAGGTTTTTAGTCTATTATCCTAAAACACCAATCATGTCGTTGTAGTATTTTAGGTTGTCAATCCAAATGGGTGTGATGCTAGCAATCAAGATGTAATCAGAGTTCAAAGAGTCAAGCCAAACAATAACAGGTTTTGGGGTGTTCTAGCAGTCCTAAGTGAACATGCGGGAAACAGAAAATTAAGCAGAATAGAAAAGCACTCTACCAACACAGCTTGTTGCCAACCACTGGGTGTGGTCGAGTGATAGGGCGAGTAACAGACAGAAAATGTAACAAGGATACTCGACTGCACAGTCTGTTTCCAGACAACTGGGTGGTCGAGTATTAGGTCGAGTAACAGGCAAAAATAGCAAAAACTAAGCAACAGGAAACACAATGCAGTAAACAATAGAGAGTAAACAAAGAAATCAATTAGATGAGAAATTACCAAGGATGGAGTAATTAAGTAGTTTTGTTTCCTCAGTTTATAAGTGATTGACATGCTCAATAAATTATCCCTAGACAACAAGTTCGATAACCAAATCTAAGTGCCACCGCAACATAGGCCCTCAAGTTAAACAAGTCCCAGACTCAATCACCATTGACGAGAGCTAACCTAACAGGCATTACGAATCAACAAGTTAAAGCCAAAACGCTCGCTGCAACCAATACGTTGGTACAAAGCCATGAATCTCTGGAATTAGTGGTTCAGACATTTCATTGAACACCTTTTGGGCGTGGAAATGTCTGAACTTAAATTTCAGTTGATCAGAAAGCAATAGGCATTAAGAACAACTAATCCAGAAGGGATCTATAAATCAAACTCAACCACCTAGCATACTGAGAATTTTAAACTACTCTAACCATCCTCACAAACCTAGTCACTACTCAGGCATCATTGCAGAGAACATAAACGATGAAAAGAATAAAAACATGATAGCAACAGAGTAATTGCAGGATGATAACAGGATGAACAACTTAGTAAATAAAATCAAAAGCAAATACTGAATACTGAATAGATTAAGAGAAATCCGGATTACAAAAACGTCAACAACACAGTGTCGAAAATGTAAAATACATGCTACTTATAGCAAAATATTCCGAAACCCTAATACTCAAAACGACACAGTATTGGGACGGATTAAGAATGGCACTCGACCTAGGTGGTCGAGTGAATGGTCGAGTGATAAGCTAGAGTCTTATTTTCTTCATTGTGCTCGAGTGTCTGGTTGAGTGCGGAATGGAGAAGACTCTGAAGCTGGCACTCGAGTATGAAGTCGAGTGATGGATATGGTTGTACTCGGCTTGGTGGTAGAGTGGTCGGTCGAGTGTGTGATGATGGTGAGACTCGGCCGTGCAATCGGGTGGGTGGTCGAGTGAAGGTGATGGAGGTATTCAACCCAATCGAGTGATGGTCAGGTGGTGGAGATGATGATACTCGACCACGAGGTCGAGTGGTTGTGTGAAGTGGTGAGGCCTTCTACTCGACCAGGGGGTCGAGTGGTTTGTTGAAGTTGCGAAGCCATCTACTCGACCAGGGGGTCGTGTGGTTTGATATCATCAGGTCCGCTTCCTCCAATTAGCTTGCCAACAGCTCTAAATCACATGAAAACAACATAAATATGCAACATGCATGCAAAACTATCCTAATCATGCAAAATGATGAAAATGATGAGAAATGGTATAAAACAGTGGTGATATGATGCTAAAGTGATAACAAATGGATGCTCAAAACATGTAAAATGCACACTTATCATCAAGAAGAAGCGGATGTGGAATTTTATCCATGAGTGAAAGTGATTGCGTTGATGCTGAGCAATGGCAACCAATAATATATATATATATATATATGTTAGAACTGATATGTAAGGAGAATAGGGTACATAGGTAGGTCTAAAAGGTGTTGCGTAAGTAAACACAGTAGCATTAAAGGATGCAGGTGAAATAGGGCGAACAAGTGGGTTATGTCATTGTGTATTGTCTGGTTGCGTATAAATTTAAGTGAAAGGTCAGTGGTAACATCACAAATGTTGATGATAGTCAGTGAAGCCAATTAAAATCAGATGTGAGGTGCAAAGACAATAAGAAGCTGGAGTAAATGTCACAACAGTTGAAGCAAAGATTTAAACATTACAACAAGGTTAACAAGTGCGTAAGGTCGTTAACCAAACAACTAACAGAGCAACATGAACATAACGCTAAACCAATAAAGGAAACACAGGCAGCAGCGGCTATCAATGCCACACCCAGTACCAAGACATGCAGGAATATCATCATATCTCCTAAGTGTTACTATGAGACCGAATTTTCACCGGCCTAATTTGAAGAATGTGCCGGAAAACAGTGCTACGAATAGCATCTGATTCACGAAATGAACCAGTAAAAGTCACAAAGCTGTCAATGGTGTGTAGTGCGTCCGGGTAAAAACCAAGACAAACCTGTAGCAAGGCTCGGACAAAAGAAGCTTGAGGGGGATAGTGTCCAATGGAGGATAATAGATGGAGACCGTCTTCTGCACGACCAATTTTTACGGTCAGTCTAATGCTTTCAAGGTAAACAGCAGTTGGATTGTTAGCTTGTAAACATTTCAGGAAACAAGACCGGTACAGAGAACCATCGTTTATAAGCTCGACATTTGTAATGAAGGGCTGCAGACTAACATATCTTAGGACAATAGGGTGGGATGCAAGAGAGTGATAGAACTTGGAAGCCATAAGCATACCACCGAGATATTAAAAGGAATTCTCACCAACACGTTAGACTATATCAAGAGCAATGTTGATGTCAAGAGTTTCCATTAGTAAAGAATAACAATTTGTTGAAGCCCTTGAAACTTAAATAGGCAAAACAATGAAAAGGGGGGGGGGGTTGATTGGTTGTAATCAAAGTAAATGCAAAAGTGGATGAGCAAATATGAAAAATAAATGTCGAGGAATAAAGGTTGAATAAGAAGAGGGGTTTTGCTTAAACATCATTATAGAGAATATAGGGACACACGCAAGGTAAAGTTATAACTACAGAAGTAAATTGTAATGAACAAGTTCGTGAAAACATAATGTAAGTGAGGTGCATGCGCAAATGCTTAAGAATGGAAAACAAATAATCTCTTATATGGGAGATACATAAGTTGAATAAAGGGCAATGGCATATTGAAGTCTAAGATTGTTAACCTGTGGAACGGTGAGTTTGCACAGCGGTGTCGAAAGCTGATGAGATTGGAGTTCAATAAATTTGATAGCCAGGAGGCCACAATCACCACCGCGTAGATTCTGAGCCAGGCTAGGAATTCTTAAGAACGAAAAGCCACTAGCAAGCCAGCCAGAGAGAACATCGACACAAACAGAGCAAAGTAAAGCAGGCAACATTTGAGCAATATGCGTCATGTAGGAGACAACTTTTCTAGATGAAGTCAAGTCTTGGAATGGGTCAAGGATGTCAATATGACCTTTGGGAGTATCAATGGCTAAGGCAACCTATTGTTTCTTGCCCCAGTTCGTACGCAGATAGACAATGTCAACATCTTTAAGCCACTCCAACATAGAACGCCTACCGTCAACAACACCACGAACATATGCAACCAGTATGGAGTGCCATTGATACGTTAAACAATCACTATGTTAGATAAAACTCATAAACTTATCGCTCATATTGGAGGTGAACAATGAGTCAAGGACAGTTACACGACTGTTGGCAAGGAAAGCCCCATGTTTTTGCCAAACAAAGTCAACGAGGCAAGCCATGTGCTGAAATTATGTGACTGAGCACTTAGTTTAAATGGAGTTGTTGTTTGTTAAGAAATTAAAATGTAATTGGTAAGAAAAAGAAAGAATATTGCGGCTTACACAAGTCAGCAAAGAAAGAAGAAGGGTATGGCTGGCCATTGATAGTGAATTCCCTACATATGGAATTGCAATAGTAAGAAAAAGTAATGTTAAGCAGTTAAAAATAGAAAACCCAAAGAAAGTTGCATTGGCACATCAAACTTGTTCTGATGTTTACAGAGTTTATCCCTAAACATGTCAACCACATCATTGTTAGGCGTAGCAAATGTAATGAGAATATTGTTCGCATTGCTTGAGGATTCTGGTTTGAGACAAGGTTTTGTGCTGCGCAGATTATTTGCGGGGCCAACAAACTCTGATTGTTGTGGAGGAGACGGATGACGGCGCGTAGACCGGCGTGTTTTAACTGAAGTCACAGGAATTAACTTGCAATTTGATGGATGGCGTTTAGGCATAGACGATGAAGCGATGGCAGGCGGGGGAACAACAACGGGAGTATCAACAGTTGTAGGTTGAGTAACAAGTAAGGGCTCCAAACTAAAAGGAGGCACATGGGTAGGCAACTGAGACTGTGAACCAGAAGTCTGGCTTCTGTATTTGTCAGCCTCAACCAGCAAAGAGGAACAACAAGTTTTTTTCTGCTGTACATTTACAAACGTTATGGGGAACGAAAGAGTACAAGTGTAGAATGTGCACAACACAAGTATTAACTGATATTAAAATCAAACCTGAGTCAGTGGAACCGGACTGATTGACGGGAAAGGAAAAAGAGGAGGAGCATGGCTACCAGTTACTGAAGGAGAGGATGCCTACAAAAGTGAAGATAATAAAACGATGGCAGAGGGAAAAAGGCAAACAATTTGCAGGCAAAATCTGGCTTTACCTGAGGAGGCGTAACATTAGTGTCAAAAAGCTTAGTACCTGAGAATGTACACTTCAGAGGAGACACAGTGTAGTGTTTTCCTTTAACAAGGGAGTTGACAGTGTGCAGGGAATCTAGCGCAGGATCAGAGACAGCTGATTGTTTACCATTAAAGGCTGAGCATCTCTTGTTGTTTGCTGAACGCGCAGAGTACGACTCCGTAGACAGTCCAGCACCTGCAGAACGTGTCACCCGACAAGGAATAACTGAACTTGGAGGAGAAACTGCAAGAAGGGTATTCACAAATGCGTGGACACCAACTGTATTCTGATTATTCTGCTGAAGGAGTTGCCGAACCTCGTCAAATATTGATGCCTTGAAACTTTTTTGTCGTTTATCAATATTGGTGCCAACATTAGAAGGAGTGTTGACTGAAGAAACGTGAGAAGGTCGGTTATTAGTTTGCATCATGTGTTGAGGACCAGAAATGGAAGTTGAGGAGTTAGTAGATCGAGATTTACGCTTCCGAGAAGAGTTGAGAGACGGTAGAGAAGCATCACCTACAGGCCAAAAAGATTTTGTGAATCGAAAAGATGACCCAATAAGACTCTCTAAATGCTTAACCTTTGGGTCGCACGATGCGGATACCCCAAGTGCAGTCTACCGTGGTTGTGGAAGGAAAACTTGTATCTGGAAGATATAAAGAATATCAGTTGGTGGAGACAGATGAATGAAACACATGTAAGAGATAATGAAGTAGGGGAAACAGACAGCAACTCTATGTTCAAGAGCCAAGATGTTTGAATTGTGGTATGTCTTGCACTTAGGGAGACTATGAATGGTTTGATCTAGGAAGGTGTACTGCTGGTCACCATTACGGAGGTATGTAAGCAGCGCATGGATGGTCTTAAATGCAAACAACTGTATAGCTAGGGGGAAACCATGGACAGCAATAGAGGATTGTTTCAACTTGTTAACAAGGGATGATGTGTCTTCAATATATGGTTCAACTTTGACCATGCGAAGCATCCGGTGGAAAGAATGGCGACCCCATGGGTATGTGAGAAAGAAGTCAACATCTTTTACCATCTCAACAACTTCAGTCGATGCCTTAACAAGGTGTGTACGAGAGAGCAAGATACCATCAACTATGACAATAAGAGCGAGCCGAAATTTGCGCAGCTCGCCATATCAGGCTCACACTTTAACCATCTAACTAGTTCCTTCATAGTAACAAAACCAGGTTTCCCACCAATTAGAGTATACCAATAAGGGGCAAAGCCTTCAGCATGAGTTGTTGCAGAAGCAAGTTCGATCTCAGAAGTTAACGCCGAGCAGTCCAAACCAGTGACTTCATGAAATTCTGTAAGTGAAAACCTCAAGGGCTGACCACCAAAAACAAACCACAGCTCATCATTGTTAGTGGTATGCAGCTGCCTACATAGCATCTGATGGACTAACTACCCTGATATGGAACACTGACGGACATGCAGAGAGAAAAGAGAACCAAGAGGCGATGACAACAAAGTATCCAACTCAGGCATACCATGTAGGACATTGAAAATGTCAAGAAGATACTTTGGTTTTGAGTATGAGTTAATGCGGACTGCATGACCAGGATAGTGATCAGCTTTGAAAATCCTTTCAGGAAGCACGCCTACAGAAAGAGGTATGGATTGTGTGTTAATCACCATGGCAGAGACAATAACAGTAAAATGTTGAGGGATTATTGAAAGGACTAAATAATAGGCCACTAAACCCTAACAAAGATCACAGGGAACATAAGCAGAGAGCTAAACCCTAACAAAGATCACAGGAAACATAAGCAGAGAGCTAAACCCTAACAAAGATCACAGGGAACATAAGCAAAGAGATAAACCCTAACAAAGATCACAAGGAACATAAGCAAAGAGATAAACCCTAACAAAGATCACAAGGAACATAAGCAAAGAGATAAACCCTAACAAAGATCACAAGGCCATAAGCAAAGAGGTACACAAATAAAGTTCCACAACTCTGTAAACCCAACATATATCACATAGACTATAAGCATGAGTCAAACGAACTACTCGGTCACCATATGTCACCAAAACACAACTAAGTCAGCTACTTTAGACATGTAGCAGTGACTGAACAAACGCAAATAAGCAGCAATGAACCTAACAAAGATCACAGTAAACGCCACACCGCAACACAACTAAGTCATCTACTTTAGACGAGCAGCAATGACCTATATAATTGGTAACAGTTGTAAATGTACAAACCTGGAGGCAGGATTGGAGACAGGTCGGAACGGGGAGAACTCATTTCAGCTCAGCAAAACCTATAGAGTGAAATCAAATCAGAGACTCGAGGAATGGTTTGTTTCGATGCAACAGATCGTTGGGTATAGAAGTTCACATAAAAGAACGAAATTGAAAACAGAGTATCGGCATATTTGTCACTCGAGGACAACTTACGAAATGGTTTCTGGAAGATGGAATCCCCTAAGCAGCAAATAAATCAACAGAAAACGACAATTGTTTGGTCAATTTGAAGAAAAAATGACGAAGCTAATGAAGGCAAAGCTCAGACAGTAAACATGGCAACTGTAGGAGAAATAGAACGATGAAGACGTTTCAGGTTACTCGGGCTTCTCGGGCAGGTGAGAGTGGGCAGCGCAATAATGATAGACAGAGTTAAAGCAACGAGGGTAAATGTGTAAAATCAGATGATGAAAAAATGGCAAATCGACAAATTGTTCGGAAAAGGTCATGGGCAACAAACACCATCCGAGATAATGGCTTCCCCGTGATTGATTCTTTTCATTTATACCCTCTTTAAATTTTTAATGACCATTTTCCCCCTATTTGAAAATTGGTTAAGGTTTAAAATGAAATATTAATATTTTTTGCCTAAAATATTTCAAAATAAATTTCCCGCCAAAATTTTCCCGTCAGATATTTTCCCGCCAAAACATTTCGAAAAAATAATTACAAGGAATTTTAAATGATTTTAAAATATTTACAAGGGATGTTTAAAAGATTTACAAGAGATTTTTAAACGGTTTAAAAGTGTTTTAAAAGATTTACAAGGGGATTTTAAAGGGTTTTAAAAGACTTACAAGAGATTTGTAAAGGGTTTAAAAGGGTTTTAAAAGATTTACAAGGATTTTTAAAAGATTCTTAAAGAATTTACAAGAATACCCTTTAAAAACTCTTGTAAATCTTTTTAAAACCTTTTGTAAAGGTTTACAAGAGTTTTAAAATGGATCAAAAATTATTAAAGGGTTTACAAGAGTTTTTAAAAGATTTTTAAATGGTTTACAAGGGTTTTTAATGGATTTACAATAGTTTTAAAAAGATTTACAAGAGTTTTAAAATCCTTTAAAAACTCTTGTAAATTTTTTTAAAACCTTTTGTAAAAGTTTAGAAGAGTTTTAAAATGGTTTAAAAGAATTATAAATGTTTTAAAATACTTACAAATTTGTTCTAAGAGTTAAAAGATGATTGTAAAGACTTTATAAGAGTTTTAAAAAGATTTTCAAAGAATTTACAAAGGTTTAAATATCCTTGTAAATCCTTTTAAAATTCTTAAAAAACTCTTGTAAATCTTGTAATACTATTGTAAAAAGTTTTAAAATGATTTACAAAGGTTTAAAAAGGGGTTTTAAAGTATTTACATATGTTTTTAAACACTTTCTAACGATTTTAAGAGGTTTTAAAATATTTTACAAGAGTTTTTAACAACTTTCAAAGTTTTTAAAAAAAATTTCAAGGTTTTTTTAAAGAGTTTTTAAAAAATTTATAAGGATTTTTAAAAGCATTTTTTATGTGAGAAAAAATTGTTACGGGAAAAAAGTTTGGCGGAAATTTTTTTTTTTGGCGAGAAATTTTTTTTTTGGTTGGAAAAAAGTTTGGCAGAATATTTTTTTCAGCGTGAAAATTAAATCTGTGATTACACAAAACAACTCTGTCATGCCTATATAACATTTTTCGAGGTTAACAAATCTGTTATAACACAACAGATTTTTGGGTACAAATAGAAAAATGTGTTGCCACCATAAAGAAAAATCTGCGGTATGGAAAACAAATCAGTGACAGATTTGGTTTCAACATTCTTAATTTTAAAATTTAAATAAAATCTGCGGAAACTATATGAAACAAATCAGTCATGGTAAAAAAATCTACGAAAAATAAAAATCTGGCGTAACATAACACAGTAAAGTCTGTGGTACAAAACAAGTCTATAGTAAAAAATCTGTGGTTGACCAAAAAATCTGTGATCGATAACAAATATATCGCAACAAGAGCCACAGATTTACCAAAAACGACGATGGTATTTTCGTTAATAAATGTAGTTTTATTGCAATGCTGGAATTAAATAGTAATGGCATTTCTGTAATATTTTTTTTCTGCAAAGGAAAACAGGGATATTTTGGTATAATTATTACTCAAATAACTCATATTTTTAGCATTCCTTTTGGGTCATTATGTATAAAATATGGGTCATTCTAGTAATTTTCCCTAATTCTAATAAATTGTTTTAGCTTCTAAATTGGTTCTTGACTCTATCAATTTTCTCCTTTGATGTTGCAGTTTAGATTCTCTTCACCTTCATGCTTCCCAAACTATTCTGGAACTTGATTCAAATTGATATGATTAGGAACACCACCATCAAAACCATGTCCTTCCAAACTTAAATGCTTCACGGACCAAACATATTCTGAAAAAATCTTTCACATACTTCTTTCATACTATGTCTCTTTCCATTCTATAATTTTGTCTACACAACACATGTCCTACCTTCCAAACTTTTCCCCTGCTTCATATATCTTCTTTGAAATTCTCTTTCTTTCCTTATTAGTAAAAGTTTTTTTTAAGGTTGTCAAAAGGTAGCTTAGTTAAGCCAATACATTTTTTGTTTGAGCTTTTAAGAATAAAAACTTTGATCGACTATCAATGGTCCAATAGATGTTTATTTATATAGAAACCACTGCTTTATTATTTATGACTTTATAAGTTTACTTGGTTGTTCAAAAGGAGTTTTCCTTTACGTCATTAAGTTTTTCCTTTTCGTTTAAACTTTAACTTTTCAGACTTTCAGAAAAATTCCTTTCGGTTGTTTATTACTAACTTTTTGTTAATTTTTAGAAAACTTCTTCTTATCTTTAATTTTTTGTCCAATTCTAATTATCGATATTATTTAAGAATTATGATTTTTTCTTAATTTATTTGAAAGCTAACATAGTGCCACTAACAATGATATTAATTTTTCTTATTGTAATGATTGAATTATATATTTTCTTATTTCCATTTTTATCATTTTCATAAATATCTTAATATAGATTTGTTAAAATTTTAAAATCTAAACTAACATTATAGTTAAAAATGCTAACTAATGACATGTCTAACCGCAATTCCTTTTTTATTATTTTAAAATATAAAGTAATTACTATTTTCAAAAATGTTAATTACTTAGGCGCTAAAAATGTTAATTATTGATGTGGCAACTCTTGATTTATTGTTTTAAATCCTATGTGGATTACTTAGACACTAAATATATTAATTATTGATGTGGCAACTCTCGATTCGTTGTTTTAAATCCTATGTGAACGCCTTTAGAAACAAATAACTTCAACTTTTCTATAGTATTGATTGGCTTCATGCCTTCATCTTTACGGGAACCATTAGATCAAGTTTTTTTTTTGTGATTCTATTGTTTGCTTCTTCTTTAATTCTTGAGCGACAACCTTTTGTTTCAATTGTTGTTACATGTCTCTGATTTCAGGGTTTATCATCACACTGTTTACTAATCTCTCTTTCCAATTCTGTTTTCAGGTTTTGATTCTTCATCTTAACCGTTTGTCTTCCCGTGATTCTATCAAAACTGGAGTAAGTTGCAACCATTACAAGCCACAAAAAGCAAAAGCAAACGTTACTTTTTTTGGTCGATGCCGAAAATTAGTATTGAACTACATCTTTGTTTCTGCAAGGTTTTGGCAGCCTTAAGGTTAGTTAGTCCTCCATATCATTTCTCTAGGCATAGTTTTACTTTGTTTGGTTTCTTCTTTTTCTTACAAATCAATGAGTTCTGATATTTTTGTAAACAAAAACAGCTTATGACTCTTCTCTTCCGTTTGTGGCTTCCAAGTCCCAACGTCCAAATAAGTTCGTTTGACTATTTTTAGAAACTAGAGTGAAGGTTAGTCTGTTTCAATTGATTCATGTGCACTTGATTGTTTGTTCTATCTAACCAACCCTTAATATCAACTATGATTCTGTTCATATATTTCATGTAACCGTCTCTTTTATTAATCGCAAAAGTTTGATATATAGAGGTTAATTGGCTTTAAAACGTTCCTCAAATTTTCTTAAAACTTTTCTCCTATATATTTAAGTCGAGTAAATGCTTAGGTCCTGTTTGTTTGGCCATTTGGATGAACCATCTCAATGAAGATTAAAACTGATGTTTGTTTTTCATGTTTTAATAGATCATCTGAATGATTATTTTTAAACTCATCCAGAAAATGAAAAAAATCAGACTGAGTTTGATCTGTTCATTCTGCTGAAGATGATTCAGTCAAAATTAAAAAATGTCAATAATACCCTTATCTAATTTATGGAATTACACCAAAAACCACATCTCCTCTTCAGCTTTTCCTCGACACAAAACAGAGAAAATCAAAATTTTGATCTCGTGATCTTGTGATCTCGCCGTCGTCGACGAGAATCGGTCGCCGGAGATCTCGTCGGATCCATCGCCGGAGTGTAACAGGTTTGTGTTGCTCTCTCTCTCTCTCTCTCTCGCTTCCTCTCTCTCGCTTCCTCTCTCTCATTGTTTCTCTTTGTATCCTTGTTGCAATCACTTGTTCTAGGGTTTGATCCTCCTTGGTTACATTGTTTGTTTGTGGGTTTGCTTTGCTTTACTCCGTGGCTACTTTGATTCTTCGATTAGCTTTAGTTTATGGCTTTGTGTTGCTTTGCTTGCTTTTGATTCTTCGATTAGCTTTAGTTTACGGCTTTGTTTTGCTTATATTGCTTTGTGTTGCTTTGTGTTTTTGATGCAGAAAGCTAGGATCCAGATTTGGCTTGAAGGATTTAAGGATTGCTCTTGCTTGTTTCAGATCTTTGGTTGGTCTCTAAGCTCACGTCTATCAATCACAATAGTTTGCTCTTGCTTGTTTCAGATCTTTGGTTGGTCTATGGGAATCTAATGGTTTCTCTTCTCCATTTGCTCTTGCTTGTTTCAGATCCGTTTTCTTTTTAGGGATTTTGCTGCAACGGCACTGTGGTTCAGGATTCAGAACTTGGACAGGTAGGTTATATCAAAACACTCTTAACAACATGAGACATCAAATGCCACATCAAATACCAATTCGTTAGTTTTGATTTTTTGTTAGTTATAATAACAAATATGTACATTAGTAGAGTAACCAAGTATTTACTACACCGTGGGTTAGTTATAGATTCAAATTAAGTGGTATTTGTAGCCAATACATTAGTTAGCATATGACTTCGAATCCTTTTAGTATTTGATCATTAGTTTTTTATTCTGCAATAGTGTAGTATAATATTTGGACATGTCTCAGAGTATGATTATGTCTTGCGCTTTTTGTTTTAAGCTTTCTACTTCAGTTTGGGATTTAACATTCCAATGTAATATTTAGTGACTTTGACCAGACAAATAAATCTTCACACGAATCTTTTCAAGAAGCCTTTTTTGCTTTCATTATTACACATGAGAGAAAAACAAATCAGCTAAACATAATGTCGTTTACTATGTCTATACAAATAAGCAATTTGTTTATAGTTATCTTTCTCAACGAAAACTCATCTTTACTGTGTCTTCTTTATCATTGACAATCTGCAGGACTGATACTGATACTTGGAAAAATGACAACTATCAATGGTACTGATGTGAGTATATTCTCCTCTAAACTTAGATTTACTGTAACATTTTCTGTAATTTAGACTGATTTTGTACAAAAACACATGATCAACTAAGAATCTTGCGTGGAATGATGAGCAAACTCGTTTCTACCTTGAACTAAGAATTGAGGAGAAGCTTAAAGGAAATATTAGGAATCAGAATGTCAATGATGCTGGGAGACAGACTATTATAGATAGATTTTATGAGGTTGATGGTCGAGTCCAAGGTAGAATGCTTTGATATTTTACGCATGCACCAGTCAACATTTAGGAGTTTATGCAAGATTCTTTCAGAACAATACAAGTTAGAGGAGTCCTGCAATATCTATCTTGAAGAGAGCGTTGCAATGTTCATAGAGATGGTTGCACAAGATTTAACTGTACGGGTCATAGCTGAGAGATATCAGCATTCACTTGAGACAGTGAAAAGGAAGCTGGATGAAGTATTAAGTGCTCTTTTGAAACTCGCAGCAGACATAGTGAAACCTACAAGAGATGATTCACAGGTATAAGTCCCTTTCTAGTAAATGATAAACGCTATATGCCTTATTTTATAGATTGCATTGGTGCCCTTGATGGTACACATGTGTCTGTGCGTCCTCCATCAGGAGATGTGGAGCGATATAGAGGTAGGAAATCTGAAGCTACAATGAACATTCTAGCTCTGTGTAATTTCAGTATGAAATTCACTTATGCATATGTAGGAGTACCCGGAAGAGCGCATGACACTAAAGTACTAACCTATTGTGCTACACACGAAGCTTCATTTCCTCACCCACCTGCTGGAAAATATTACTTAGTAGATTCAGGATATCCTACTAGAAGTGGCTACTTAGGTCCTCACCGTAGGACTAGATACCATTTAGAACTGTTTAATAGAGGAGGTCCTCCGACAAACAGCAGAGAATTGTTTAATCGTAGACATTCTAGTTTGAGATCTGTAATCGAAAGAACATTTGGTGTGTGGAAAGCTAAATGGAGAATACTTGATAGGAAGCACCTAAAGTATGAAGTGAAGAAGTGGATTAAGATTGTGACATCAACGATGGCTTTACATAATTATATACGAGATTCACAACAAGAAGATAGTGATTTTAGGCATTGGGAAATAGTTGAATCATATGAGCAGCATGGTGATGAAAATGATGGGCATGTTCCATATGTGCCTACTGGTGACAGAGTAATGGAGAATATACGAGATTCCATCACTACAGAGATGGCCAAAGGAACAAGACTCCCATATTAACAGGTTCCATCTCTCTGTCTTATGCTATTGACTGTCTCTGTCTTATGCTATTGTCTGTTTCTGTCTTGGTTTTAAATTTTGTGACTAATAGTGACAGCTGAATGGTCACGTCACTACATAAGTTGGTTGATTACACAAGGCTTGGTTTATTTGTCTCTAAAGTTTCTGGATTCAACTTCTGAACAAGGTAGTAGTCCACAAGAAGGATCTTTCTTACGTGAGTTTTTTGTTCCTCTTCTCTCTGTCTCTTTTCTGATTTCAGTATCCCAAGTGTGATCTTATTTTCTTGCCCTCTGTTATATAATTGGTGTTATTGATTGATTCTTCATTTATTTATCGATGAAGGGTTGGTTTTCATTTGTGTTGAATTGGATCTTTGTTTGAGGCTTCTTTTTATTGTTCGGATGATTATGATTTGGTCATTTACTGGAAATTGAGAATTTTTCGATTCAGTTCCATAGAGTAATGGTATAGACTATAGAGTAAAGGAAATCGAAGAAGTTTGCTTTGTTTAATGGAAACTGTTGGGGAAAGGATCATTGTCCTATCTCATATTCGATTCCTTTGGTTTTGTATTTGGTTCTCATTTAATTCATATAGGACTGATATTGATAAAGATTAGTCTGAGGCTTTGAGCTAGTGCATTTGTTTGATTGATGAATGAAACTGTCATGTTGAATTTGTTGGTATGATATTAATTTGTATGTGCAGGTCCCAAACCGGAAGCTGTTGAAGCTGAATAATGTTGTGTGCCTCATTGATCTCTTGATGTAAGAAGCTGAATAATATTGTGTGCAGATTGGACCAAACTCTCTTTTTCAAACTCTACTTTGATTAATATGAGAATGTAGCTATTTATTATTTGTTACTTAACAGAGGACATTTTAGTCATTTACATATATATGAGAATGTGAATGATCCATCCAAATGATCAAACAAACAAAGCTCCATCTAAATGAATCATTTAGATGAACTAGCAAATAATCAAACAAACATCATTAAGATGAATCATCCCAATGGATTATTTGGATGGATCATTTGGATGCTAATTCCAAATGATCAAACAAACAGGGCCTTAGTTTTTAAAATCTTCTTATTCTATGTTCCTTAGGTACACAATCCAAACGGGTAGGAAGCTTGCTAATCTCACGCAAGACTAGAACCCAGATGATTTGTAAGTTTTAATATTTAAATTAAAGGAAAAATAATTATTAAAAAATCTTTCGGATGAACAGTTTTTTTTTTTTGAAGTTATTATTTTGCCAATTACATTAATAGTCTTAGATTAGATAAAGGCCATTTAATTATAAAATAAAGAACGATTTACTATCTTTTCTTTATCTTTAATCTCTCGTAATGCAGATGTTGAGGCGGATTATTTAGCACGAAAAATTCGTGCAGAATCGCTACACATTACTTATGTAAACAATTTTCCACAATTTTGGCTCGTTAGAATCCTAAATAATATCTGATGACAAAAAAAACATATGATTTACAATCTCATCCTTGATCTTAACACTGTACTACTTGATTTTGGTGTGAATGAGGAAAGCATATGGTATAAAGGAACAAAGAAGTTCACACTTATTGTAACGCCCTAAACATTCAAAAGAAATTTTGATGCATTACTATAACAAAAATACTAAAAAATTTTAAAATATACAAAGTTCAAATCTCGTATAAACTCCAAATCTCAAAAACAAAATAAATTAAACTTTAGAAAATCTACCAAGTCTCGCTATACGAATAACAAACTCTAAACTTCAGCTGCATACCGCTCCTCGTCAATGTCCTCTGCACGAAATCAGAACTTATGTGAGCAAAAAATCGCCCAGTGAGATTACAAACCCAAAGAACAAGTACCAACACGGTCTGATCCCGCACAGATTAATGCTCACGTGTTAGTACTAACAAACATAGTTTCAATTCAATTAATTTTAAGTAAAGTAAAACACATCAGAACTTATGCTAGCAAAATACATAACTTAATCATCAGAACAGAATAATATCGTCAGACAGAGTAATAACATCAGAACCGAACGACCAAGTATCCAGCAATGCACGTTGGAATGGTACAACCCTAGCATTGGTCGACCCAAACCATATACTAACATAATATATACATAATATACTCTATAAGGATGTTGGCCCCTAACGAGATGGTAAGGAAGTACGGTTCACGGCATTAACCGACCTCAATACCACTAACAGACTAACAGAATACAGAATACATCTGTTGGCGATGCCGGCCGCCACAGATTGCCCTATAGATCTAGCTAAGTCAAAGTGCCATGCTGATACCAGTCTTAACAGAATAACATATCTTATTAACAAAATCATATCTATATTAATTATCGAATCAAACAAATAAATTTTCGGAAATTAACATTCAAATAATTTAATTAAGTGTTTAAACTCACATCTAACATATTATTCTAATGTACCAGTTTTAACAGAATATCATATTTTATTTTTAAACAAAATAACATATCTTATTACCAAGAATCATATTCATATTAGTTTATCTAGATAACCAAATCAATCTTTACAACTTATCATGCAACTAGTTTAATTAATTAATTTTCTCACTTTTAAAATATTATACAATTGTACAATATCTAAAAGGGAGTTAGAACTCACCTGACAAAGATATTCAGATCGAACGAGTGATCAACAGTAATTTTGGACACATTCCAAACCACTAAACAATTTATCTAAATTCAACCGTTAATTTTAAGTGAAATCAAGAACAGGTATCTGATTTGCCAAAACTGGTTTAAAAAGAGCCGAACCGGTCAGAATTGCTATGGGTTTAAAATCAAAACTCAAATGAATTCCAAAATAGATTTCAAACGAGTATTTTCCATAGACATAAATTCTATAACCGGTTTCAAAACCTTAAGAACCGGCTTAAATAAATCCCCATTTGACTATAAATCAACAAAATCAAAATATTTACCAATCAGATTCCGATCGTTTCCGACTTCCGTTTGGTGAATTCTCAGCGGCGTTAGATTCATATTGAAAAGAGCTTTCTAACAAGGTATAGATCAAGTTCTAATTCTTTCTGAAACGAAATCCACCATTAAAGAGCTTGAAGCTCTCTTCCATTGAGAAAATTTGAATAAGGAAGAAGATGAGGCTTACCAAACTCTTGTACCAGAGCTGAATACAACTCAGAACTAAAGCTCTAATATGGAAAAGCACGATCAACCTAACTCACCACAAAATCTGATCACAAGTTGCCCAAAAATATTCAAACCGAAGTTGATGAAGAAGGGTCTTGAAATCTCACTAAAACCTCCAATTGACTACGTAATCGGCTTCTAAATCGTTAGGCTTGAAAACACATATATACGACATATTAGGGTTGAGATACGGAGGTTTGAGTTGTCAAAAACTATCCTTTGATTTCGGAAAGATGAACTCGAGTTGCCCTCATTTTTTTGTTTTTTGCAGTTTAGTCCCTTTACCTTTCTTTATTTAGAGATTTTGCCTTGGACTTTTAAATTAATCAGAAATCTCCCTGAAGTCATTCAATTTTTATTCAATTTAACCCAAAATATAACTTTTTCTCCTTTTTCAAATTTGGGGTGTTACAATTATATTGTACCATATATATATGGAGATTAAATAGTGAAGAGAAGATGATCCAACATCAAAAACTAAATGATCTTTTAGGACAAACTAGAGAGAACATGATCCAACAAGTTACAAGTTCTCTTGATTATCAACATCATCTGTTAGTTGTTTGGTTCTTTCAAGGACACAACTGTTAATCATATATATGAAAGTTGGCTTACTCTCTCCATATGATTGACACATCATCACTTTAACATTTGTCATGTATCTATTAAATAATTAATGTAAGCTCTTCAACTTCTAATTTATAGGTTAATAATATATTTATTATTTTATTTTACATATTATTTTATTTTACAAATTTAATTGTACTATTACTAAATTTATTTTAATATTATATGATTTTCAATAAAACCATTTTAATAGTTTTCTCATACTCGAAGATATTTTTTGTAATCTAAACTCAAAGTATGAAATGTATAATAGTCGTAGATTAGTTAATGAATTGAGTAGGTTATAATCTTAAATTGATATTTATATAATAAATCACCGAGGGTGAAGAATACTTAAAGAGCTTCTTCATCATCAAATTCTTAGGTTTCAAGAAGTCCAACACTACCCTCTGTTAATTAGTTTAAGACGAACGTTATTTATGAATTATGTGTATGATGCATTGTTGAGAATGTTGTTAGAAAAAAATATTTTAATACTAAAAATAACTACTTATTTCATGAATGAATAATTAGATGACATGTGTTATTCTACATTAATTAAATAAAAAGATTACCAATTTTTGTTGTGTTAAATCCTCCATTAATCTCACTTTTAAATAATTATTTAAAAACATTCAATAAATAAAAAATCATAATAATGTATCAAGCACTACTTTCATTCTACTCTACTTATTTTATGAATAATCTTTAATCCATAATGGCTATAAATTTACTTGTGTTGTAGTTTAGATGTTTGCTACCTAACCTCATATTAATTTATTAATTTTACTCGAATATTTTCTTATTATTATGTTTTGTGATGATGATCTACCATATGATTTTTTCTTTTTATTTTTGTACGTTCTTATAACTTGGTAACATTGACATACAATTTTTTCACGTAAGGGTCATTCCAGACGTTAGACATACAAAAAAAACTTACGAGACTCTACATGGCTGTATACAAGGGAAGAGATCTAAAGTATTGACTTAAATTTCTAGCATATCAGGATGTGATTGGTGTAATAAATGACGAGAGAATATACAAAATAAAGAATTGTTTGTTATCATTAAGTTAGACAAGTTTTAAATACATAAATAATATAACTACATACATTTATCAATATATCATATATTATTGTTGTATGTGTTCATGATAGTGAAATATTAGGATAATAGTTATATAAATATTCATATTATAATAGAATTAATATTTCGAGTTATACATAAATTTAATTATAAAAAATATAATTATGTAAAAGATATGAATTTATCAAAATAAACATCAAAATCAACAAAAAACCATAATCATATTTTTACGACAATTTTAAAAACAAAAACGCGGGTGTTCATTTAGTGTATTTAATATTTATTTATGTTAACGATAGTTTGTATTTCCAAAATTTTATATACATATGTAATATTGAATAACAATAAATTTATTGAGAAACCATTTATATTTTGTAAATTCGTCAATGTGCAACGTAATTTCTTCTCCTACTTATTGACAACAAGTATTATTATATTTCTCCAATTTTGATTAATGTTTTTATTTTAACTAACCACTTTCTAAATCTTTGCTCTCAACTTGTAACTACAATTTTAATTTAATTTAACCAGTAACCACACTAACGTTTTAAAAAAAACAAAATATATGAAATTATTTTTAATACGGGTCAATACTAGTTCTTTATACGTCTACCTCCTTTTTCCATTTCTTAATTATTCTTTTACATAATCATACTGTATAATAATAATATATTTATTTACATAACAACTTATAACAAAAAAAATACATTTAACTTGTGGTACACTAACATCATTGCAAATAGCTTACTCCATTTATACTATGATCCTCGTATTGTTGATCACATCGTATTGTTTTAACTTTTAACATATTTGCAAAATAAAATTTCAGAAAAAAAGATAAGAAATAAAATACTCATTCCCCAAATCTTTCTCCAAACTAGTCAATTTTCCTCTTTGGGACCATAATTAATCTACTCTTTAAATTTAGACCCAACATTTTTATTAATTAAAAAACCCAAACCTGTAACTGTCTCTTAGCTAGTGGAACAAAATGAGTTCAATATCATCATCTTCTTCATCTTCCCCAATCATTTGACTCACAAATTCACTTTCCACTACTTCGTCAAAGTTCCAAGATGCCAAACTCAACGACGGAGGACTCCGTCGCCGTTCCACTACTCCCCTCCCTCCGCCGCGCTACTAACTCTACTTCTCAAGTAGCAATCGTCGGTGCCAACGTCTGTCCAATAGAAAGTCTCGATTACGAGTACGTAAACTCTCACCGTTGCTTCTCCTTCCTTCAATTATCTTCTTCTTAACTTTAATTTCGTTGTTTACTCTTTCGATTCAGAATCGCGGAGAATGATTTCTTCAAGCAGGATTGGAGAGGTCGTAGTAAGGTAGAGATTTTCCAATACGTGTTTATGAAGTGGCTGCTTTGTTTTTGTATCGGCATTATTGTTAGTCTCATCGGATTCGCTAATAACCTCGCCGTTGAGAATCTCGCCGGTGTTAAGTTTGTTGTTACTTCTAACATGATGATAGCCGGAAGGTGAGTCTTTCGCATTTTTACGATTTTCTTACCTTGTAATGTTGATGATTGGATTTTGAATAGAGTGTTGATATTGTTTCTCAGGTTTGCTATGGGTTTTGTTGTTTTCTCTGTTACAAATTTGATTCTTACTCTCTTTGCGTCGGTGATTACCGCTTTTGTTGCTCCTGCTGCGGCAGGTTCCGGTATACCGGAAGTTAAGGCTTATTTGAATGGTGTTGATGCTCCAGAGATATTCTCACTTCGCACTTTGATCATTAAGGTAACGATTTTCGAGGATTTAGGAGCGATAGAGCTCGGAAATTACGCAAGTTTATGTTACAAATTTGTATTTGATTTCTCTTTGATTGGGGTACAGATCATTGGGAACATATCTGCAGTATCAGCGTCTCTTCTCATTGGAAAGGCAGGGCCTATGGTGCATACTGGTGCTTGTGTTGCATCTATACTTGGTCAGGGTGGCTCCAAAAGATATAGATTGACCTGGAGATGGCTCAGATTTTTCAAAAATGATAGAGACAGAAGAGATCTTGTAACTTGTGGGGCAGCTGCTGGTATCGCTGCTTCGTTTCGTGCTCCGGTTGGTGGTGTCCTGTTTGCGCTTGAGGAAATGTCATCTTGGTATGTTAAGTTATTCTCTTCAACTCAAAAGATATCTTTTTTAGTTCATTAGTTACCGGTCACTATATCTGTTCTTATTTAGTTCATTGTGAATGATTCATTGAAGCTAGAATGGGGTTCCGTTGTAGGTGGAGGAGTGCACTTTTATGGAGAATCTT
The DNA here is from genome assembly GCF_000001735.4 of Arabidopsis thaliana. Taxonomy (NCBI): domain Eukaryota; kingdom Viridiplantae; phylum Streptophyta; class Magnoliopsida; order Brassicales; family Brassicaceae; genus Arabidopsis; species Arabidopsis thaliana. The sequence goes on from NC_003076.8 coordinate 12,550,475, forward strand.
CTTTTCGACAGCTGTTGTGGCAATAGTTCTCAGAGCTCTAATCGATGTGTGTTTAAGTGGAAAGTGTGGGTTATTTGGTAAAGGAGGCTTAATAATGTTTGATGTCTACTCAGAAAATGCGTCATATCATTTAGGGGATGTACTTCCTGTTCTTCTTCTTGGGGTTGTTGGTGGTATTTTAGGAAGCTTATACAACTTCTTACTGGATAAGGTTCTGCGAGCTTACAACTACATATATGAGTAAGCTTACAACTACAGACACATACACACAAGTAAATGTTTTCTTGATTTCTAACAGTTTTTTCTGTCCAGGAAAGGGGTTACTTGGAAAATCCTCCTCGCTTGTGCGATATCGATTTTCACGTCCTGCCTTCTTTTCGGATTACCATTTCTTGCATCATGCCAACCTTGTCCTGTCGATGCCTTAGAGGAGTGCCCTACAATTGGACGGTCTGGAAACTTTAAGAAATACCAATGCCCTCCTGGTCACTACAATGATCTAGCTAGCCTTATTTTCAACACAAATGATGATGCCATCAAAAACCTTTTCAGCAAAAACACTGACTTCGAGTTTCATTATTTTTCGGTTCTCGTATTTTTTGTCACCTGCTTCTTCCTCAGTATCTTTAGCTATGGCATTGTTGCTCCAGCAGGGCTCTTTGTGCCAGTTATTGTAACAGGAGCATCGTATGGACGGTTTGTAGGGATGCTGCTTGGTTCAAACTCAAATCTTAATCATGGTCTGTTTGCTGTGCTCGGTGCTGCATCCTTTCTTGGCGGAACAATGAGGATGACAGTTTCCACTTGTGTTATTCTCCTTGAGCTGACCAACAATCTGCTGCTACTACCTATGATGATGGTGGTCCTTCTGATTTCAAAAACAGTTGCTGATGGTTTCAATGCTAACATCTACAACCTCATCATGAAGTTAAAAGGATTTCCCTACCTCTACAGCCATGCAGAGCCTTACATGAGGCAGCTTCTAGTTGGTGATGTAGTCACCGGCCCACTTCAAGTCTTCAATGGCATTGAGAAAGTCGAGACTATTGTACACGTTCTCAAAACGACCAATCACAATGGCTTCCCCGTGGTTGATGGGCCACCACTAGCTGCAGCTCCTGTTCTACACGGTCTAATCCTCCGGGCTCATATTCTGACTCTGTTAAAGAAACGAGTATTCATGCCTAGTCCAGTAGCTTGTGACTCCAATACCCTTTCCCAATTCAAGGCAGAGGAGTTTGCTAAGAAGGGTTCTGGGAGGAGTGATAAGATAGAAGATGTGGAATTAAGCGAGGAAGAATTGAATATGTATTTGGATTTGCACCCATTCTCTAATGCCTCTCCGTACACTGTTGTGGAGACAATGTCACTTGCAAAGGCCCTTATTCTCTTCCGTGAGGTTGGCATAAGGCACTTACTGGTTATACCAAAAACCTCCAATGTAAGTGATTTTGGTTTCTTCTTTCTCCCTGGTCCTTATTAGATTATGGTAGGCACTAGTACGTGTGATACTTGATACCTATAGATGAATAATAAGTAAAATGGTGAACACAGTAGAGTCTCTTGAGTTTTGTATGTTTGTTAAGGGAATCAATAACAAAACTCGAAATCTCGAACCACCAATTAGTTCTCTATATATCTGGTAGCTCTTTGGTTTCTTGGTTCATCAGTTATCGAATATTAAATTCGTTGATTTGCATTGCAGAGACCTCCAGTGGTAGGTATATTGACACGGCATGACTTCATGCCGGAACATATACTAGGCCTGCATCCCTCCGTTTCTCGGAGCAAGTGGAAAAGGCTTCGGATTCGGCTGCCTTTCTTCTCATGAAGTATTAAGCTGCCTACCAAGTTTCAGGTATGACAGTTCAGATAAACTCTGTACAGTATATTAAAAGCAGCCTTGTGGTGCTATGTCGAACTCTTAGATACAGAAAGATGTAGAGAGATTTATAAATGTTGTATTGCTCTTATTGCATCCGCTACAGCTTTTGTTGGTTCTTTTTTATTTGTTGTATATAGGTTCTTCTATCTTTCGACCTTCTTCAATTTCTCGGTCCGAGGACTAAATACAAATTTAGACTCCCTTAATACAATTTGCGTAACGCGTAGGGCCACAAACATACTTTTAGGAAAACCTGCAAGATCTCAACGAACATGAATTAGCTCCTACCATACAAAACTGAAACAGAATCATAGAACATTTTAGGACAGCATACACGAATATAACTGGTGTATAATATAGGCATAAGATGATAAAACTAAATGAATAGTATTAGTTCTCTACATTTTTACGCCATTCTCTATATACACACTGATTATAAGAAGTGAGTTGGCTGCTTTAATGCTTTTAAACACTAAAAGTTAGATTTACTTTTTTTTGCTCTTTGTTTTTGATAGAAATATATAATGAGAAGTTAGATTTACTTTATTTTATTATAATCTACTCATATTCTACCAATTTTACTGAAACAAAATATTTTCCAACCAAAAAAAGTTGAAAATAACATCTGAGCTGCTTTCTCAATAAACAACCAAGATTTACAGAAGAATCAATTATGGATTTGCTATTTTTTGGAATGACATTTGTGGATTTTGTCCTTTTATGAATAGTTTGTGGATTTGCCCTTTTTCAGGCTACAAAAATATGATTTAACATGCGTTTTATTCGTTATGTTTGGGTTTAGTCGGTTGTGGTTGTTCTTAGGCTTCAGTATTTTGTATAAATTACGTATTTTTATCAAAAGAAATCATAAATACGTATATTTTTAAATATTAGAAAATAGTATATCCGTAAGATTTTAGTAAAAATGGTAATTTTAAAAGATTTATTTGAAAAATAGCAAAATCAACAATAATCCCTTTACAGAATGGAAAAAGTTTAATTCCCTGCCAGTATGTGTTTCCAAAACTTTATTTACAACCTCAAACATTCCTTAAAAAGATACGCCAATAGTAATTTTTCTGATTGGAACAATAGATAATACATAGATATTTCTTACCTAACACTAGTATACAATGAATTCTCTTCAGTATTACTCGTGGGGTTTAAATTTTCCAAATGAAGAAATCTTCACGTGAATCTATTCGGTCTTTTGGTCCCCATCATTTCGTTTTCTCATGTCAGTATAATGTATTTTTAAATGTTTGTGAAATAGTCAAGAATGATGTTGTAATTGATATATATACTAGTAGGTGAATATCTACAAAACACACGGATTTTTATTCTTATACTAGTTTCTTTTGCGACTAAGCCAATTTCCTTGTACCGTTATATTTTCTTGTTAAAGCTACATCTTTGAAATAGGGCTGATTATGCTTGCTATGTTTTATATGAAAAAAAACTCGTAATTATTTTTTGGGATGTTAAATATTGAGGAGGTGCATGCATTTGAGGAAAAGATCCAGCACAATTTAAACATCAACCTCTTTTGTTCAAAATGGTTTCTTGTATTATAACTACCCATAAAGATTTAACAAAATAACTCATTAGAATTTTGTTTTTTTATTCGCAGTTTAAAGTTGAGTTTTTTTTGTATGCAAAATCCTAATATGTTACTTTTTCCACGTTGTTCGATTTTGCAACCGTGTTTCGGATGCACGCTTTCTGTTTTGATGTCATCACATTTACTTTTTAAGTCTTAAAATCAATACTTTTAAACATACAAAAATGATCAAATTTAGTGTTCTCTTACATATGTAACCAAAAATGTGTCATCATTTATATGAGTGTGGAAGCAGAGCCGTACCAACGTTAACTCTTCAAATTTAATATTAAAATTAAAAATAAAATGCTCTAATTAAAAAAGAAATAACGTCAACAAAAATAAACATATCTTCATATAATTTTTTCTAAATAAACTATAAAAAAAAAAGTAAAAAAAAAATAAAAACAAACTAGCCAACAAAATATCTATATATACATTTTCACAACACTTTTATGAAATAAATCCTCAAATTATAACTTATTTACAAAGAATGTCATTAATATTAATTATTATCAATTAATTAAATCTCTAATTACTATTATTTCTTTATCTAATATATGTCTATCAATTCTAATTACTTAAAAAAAAAGAAAAATCTTAGGATATTATTAATAGTATACTTTATTAAAAGTAAATATTGTAGTTATTAAACGTTTACAATATTTATAATATGTGAAATTTATAAAAGTTAAATAACCATTTCAAAGAAAACTTTTAAATTGATTTGAATTATAATTTTTTTAATAAAAGTATTATTAAAACAAAAACAAATAAAAAAAATTTAATTTCACCGAACAGGATTAGATGATAGGACGAGTTTAAAAATATTATAATATATAAAATTTATAACAATTAAATAACCATTTGAAAGAAAACTTTTACATTGATTTGAATTATATATCTTTTAAATTAAAATATTATTAAAAAAAATAACAAAATAATGTTTAATTTCACTTAACGAGATTAGATGGTCGGACATGTTTGGATCGACAGTATTACAAGACGGTATACCACGGGCAAAATCCTAAATATAACAATCAAAATACAATTATATTATCTTAAACAATAAACAAAACAAACAATATGAACAAAACAAATGTAATTTAAATTTAAATTATTTAGTTATAATCTAAATTTTAATTTAATGAACTGTATGTTATTGCTCCTATATTTTTAAACAGTAAATATCTAACATAGTAATTGTATGTTATTGCTCCTATGACTTAATGAACTGTATGTTATTTCTAATTTCTTTTGGAATAGCTTCTCTTAGAACTTTATGTTCAAAAAAATATCATTACCAACAACATGTGAATGCTTTCCATGGTTAGAAAATCTTCAAGATTGGCATAAAAAGCCATCAAACTATCATCACTTGTTGATTGCAATTTTCTCAACAAAAAAAAAAAACTTGTTTGTATCTTTGAAATTGCTCAAATCTTAATTTAGTAGAAAGCTTGATCCATGATTTGAATAAAGTCGTCAATCCTGAAGCTGTCCTCGTATGATAATGTCACACTTCTCTCAACATTCTCTGATTTTCACCATAATGTAGTTTAGTTTTTTTTTAGGAAATAGATGATCGATCTCCAAAAATTCTGCAGTTTTTTAGCTTATGCTTTTGCTCTCTTAAAATCTTACTCTATATTTTTAAAAATAAGAAACCAACCTCGTGAGTTGAGAAATAGCTACATCAATGCTCATATCTTCTAAATGCAAATTTTTACTCACGATGTTAAAGTATATAAGATTATACCAAATAATCATTGAAACTAGAAACTCAAAACTTCCAATTCCATGTATTTTACTTGTTGCAAGACATTAAGTATCGCTCGACTCTTTCGGATCATCACAATTTTCAGCAATATATACTAACACATTCATGATTTTAAGAACTTGAAATCGTATTGTTTTAACACTTTCGACATATCCCTACTTCCAATATACATTTCAAAATCATATTGCCTTAAAAGCTTAAGTGGTATGTCATCCACGTAATATGTAAATATTTTTCACCGTTTATTTGAAGATGAAAAAAGGTAATAAGTATGTTGAATAATCTCCAAAAATAAGATTGCTTTTGAAGAAGTTGTTATATGTGACAACAACATGGTGTATATAAAAAAAAACACCCTAAATTTATCTCAAGAAACTGTTTTTGTACTCCCTTATGTTTTTTTTTTCATTATAAAACCATTATCATAACCTTTGTTCCCTCACATCCTTAATTTTTAAGTTAAAAACAGTCAAAACATCATGAAAGTCAGGGTAAAAAATTATCATCGGATATATCAACTTTCAAGAACATTAAAAAAAATATTTGATTGTTGAAGTTGAGTTAAACATCTACACACTAAGTGATGATAGTGATGTGTCCATGATAGCTGATATTTGGAATACAGTAGAAAATGACGGAGAAGTTCTTTGTACCTTGAGTTTTCTGAACACTAATAACTTTTACCTCATCCGCTTACCAAAAACAGTTAACTTGTTCTGAGTTCCTTATTAGTAAATTTATCCTATTTTTTATTTCTTTCTAATAACATAGAGTTAGCAAAACTTTTAAGCAAATATTAATTTTGTTCTGAATTCTTTATTAGTAAATTTATCATATTTTTTATTTCTTTCTAATAACATAGAGTTAGCAAATGTTTTAAGCAAATATTAATTTATTTCATCGGATGACACATCACTGCATAATATTGAATTTATTTTTCTAATTTTGCCTTTACAGCCATATTTGTTACAAGTTTTGGTTCACTATATTATTATACTTATATAATCTAGCAGAAAATATTTAAAACTAATCAATTTTGTTGCGATGTCACATTGATAACAGACTAGCAGTAAACGGAGATGACTCATGTCAATTTATATTTTAAATACCAAACAGCAATTATCAATTTAAACGCATTTATTGTAGTATTATAAATCTTTGTGTCTAAATGACGTCAAAAGATAAACCAAATTTGTATCAAACTTCTTTGTCCCACCTCACCAAAAAAAGAACACTTCTTTGTCCCGCAGTATACTGAAGCAAGTTTACTGCTATTTTCTAAAATAATTTAAATGGTTAGTGTTATAGGACTATTTAAATTAGCAAATATTAAAGAGAAAATTGTGTGGGGAGTCAAAAATATATATGAATTAAAATAACGTGTTTTTGATAAAAATCAATATGGTCCATATATTTAGGTCAATGAATATATTTCAAAACCAAAATCAGTCAATTAAATAACGTGTCATTCAAGAAAAAAATTGATACCTTTTTATTTTTAATTTACAGTTTAGAACATTCTAAATTATCATTCAGAAACTGTAGTTTTAGTAAAACTGTATCATGTTCTAGTATCAAGGAAGAGACGAGATTCAAATTCTGAGGGGAATGTCTGCGAAATAGAACTAGTCAATTTGCTATCATTTTTTATCTGTAGATATTATGTATATGATGAACTAGAACACATGATTAGACGTAAAAAAAAAAAAAGTACGTATCTAATCCCAAAAAATTTACATATCAAAAAATAATAATCCAATCGTCCCTTAGTAATTTAATTTATTACTTTTACCATTTAGCAAAAGAACTTTTCAATTTTTTTAATACGTTAAAAAAAGTATTATTTAAATTATCAGTTTATTATTTTTGTTGGTTTAAAGCATGCATAAACTTGAGATTTGCTAATTTAAATCCTTAATTGTATGTTGACTTTCAATTTAATCATAAATTTTCGTTGACTAAGCCAATTGAGGTACTAATTTTTTTTTCGACGTCATTAATTAACTTAAAAACGAGAGATTACTTCGAATTCTAAAAAGAATAGAAAATCCGAAAAAGAGGAGATAATCCAAAGAAAAATTGAAAAAAAATCTAAAATCAATTTTGGAGATCTAAAGTTTGTTCGTGGTTAGGAGAATTTTTAACGATGTGTTTTAATTAGCTTAGTAAACGAGAATTCGTAATTAAATTAAAAATTAACATAAAATTAAGGATTTCAATCACCAAATTAAAAGTTAAACCAATAAAAATGATAATTTGGTGATTTAAATACTATATTTCCCAAAAAATAACCCCAATACTAGTTAGAAAATATATAGCAGTGATGCAAACGTACGGCATGTAAAGCTTTCTACTAAAAATAATGTATAAAAATATCTAAATTTTAGTAAACGTGTCGAAAAAGAAAAAGGGTTCTCAAATTAAACGCATTATTTGTTAAGATTATAAATGCATACTATAAACGAATACAAGGAAGAAAAAAAATACAACAAGTCTTTGACAAAAAAATAATAATACAACAAGTTGCTTGGTGATGCAAAACTCATTTCTCCTCCCACTAATGATCGATGATAGAGACATAACAAAGAATCTTTCATGACTTTTCTTCTTTTTCTCCTCACTTCCAAAAATTCTCTCTTGTCTTCCTCTTAAGATGAAAGAATCATAAAAGGAACCCAAAGAAAAGCAAAAACATAACCATGGCTGCTCCAAGATCAAGAAGATGCTCTCTTTCTCTCTTAACTCTTTTCTCCATCACTCTTATTCTTATTTCTGTTTCACTCTTTGTCTCCACAAAACCAGCTAATAAGCCTTTCCTCGATTACAGAAACCAGTTTTCTATTTCCATCTCTATCTCTTCTCCTCTTGAACAAAACACAACAAACACTAGTTTTGTCTCAGCCTCTCCTCCTTTGTCCCCTCTTGGTCAGAGCAACACAACAAACACTATTCTTGCTTCTTCTTCTTCTTCTTCCTCTTTTTCTGATCACCAAAACCAAAATAAGTCTCCAAGTCCTACAAGTAAAAAAATTGTTATCAGGGTATGTAATCATTCTTTCTCTCTTTGTTTTTTTCTTTTTCAAGTCTCACAAATAAATAATTTTGTATTGATCAAACTCTTTTTCTTTCTAATACTTTTCTTTGTCAAAGTAAATAATAATCTTTACTTTTATTTTTACTATGATCAGAAAAGAAGTGGGTTAGACAAAATAGAATCAGATTTAGCAAAAGCAAGAGCAGCAATTAAGAAGGCAGCTTCTACACAAAATTATGTCAGCTCTCTCTATAAAAATCCAGCCGCCTTTCATCAGTTGAGTTTTGCAATTCTTCTTCTTCTTCTTTTTTTAACCATTTGAGGTAAAAAAAAAGATTTCTTCTTTTATTAAACAGTAATTTAATACTAGTACAGTATTTGACAGTTCCTAGATTTTTAGTCAAATATGATAGCGCTGACAATTTTTCACATGGATTTTGCTGTTTTTTCAAACTATTTGACATCGATTTCATCAAAGAATTCAGCATTTAATTACGGTTACAATAAAGACAAATTAAACAAATACGCAACGTACACATAGAGTTTTAACGGCTCCTGTGAGATGCCTCTTTCTAAGCAAAAGTTTACTCTTCTTTTTGTTTGTTTATTTTCATATCCGAGATTTTGCAGTACATAATATTGGAATTGAGCTTTTGAGGTTTCAATTGAACTAAAAAGAAGTTTTAATGTATTCAACTACTTTTCTACTAAAAGAGTTTGTTTATTCTCATGGCTTCTTTTTTATAACATAATTAGTTTAAAAGCTAAGATTAAAAAAGGTTTTAATCATTAACTATGTGTTGGAAAACAAAATTAAAGAAAGCTTTTGAACTTTTTGCTAATCATATTTAATTTATTTTTTTAATCAAAATTATCAAATTAGGATTTTTTTTAATAGTCCTTCTTCTCCTTTTTAATTGATTTTTTAGAAAACAAAACACACAGATTAAGAAAACATATTAAAACTGATTATAAATGTATTAATTTTTAGGATTTACATTTTACTATAATTTTAAATTAATGATATTTAATTATTTGTTTTGAAGTTTAAAATTTATCAATAAATAACTAATAAATAGTAAATAGTAAATCTAAAAAATCAATTGTTTGAAACAAATTGTTTTCTAAAAAATTAATTAATAAGGAACAGAGAGAATATACAAATAAAATATTGAGATGTTTCTTTTTTGTTTAAAGTATTGAGATGTTTGTTCATTAGAATAGAAGACTATTCGATTCTTTCAAAACAAGTAAACAAGTAGGAGATAGAATGAATATTTAAACTCCAATACGAACGTGGCGTAGCTCACCTCAGTGATATTATTACTTGCTTTGTAATAAATAAAACATTGATGTCATACTCGTGTATGCACAAAATATCAGGAGTCACACGGAGATGATGAATCGTTTTAAGGTGTGGACATACACAGAGGGAGAGGTCCCATTGTTCCATGACGGCCCTGTGAATGACATTTACGGCATAGAAGGACAATTCATGGACGAAATGTGCGTGGACGGACCGAAGAGTAGAAGCCGTTTTCGGGCAGATCGACCCGAGAATGCTCATGTTTTCTTCATACCATTTAGCGTCGCCAAGGTCATCCACTTCGTCTACAAGCCCATCACCTCTGTCGAAGGGTTTTCGCGGGCTCGCCTACACCGCCTTATAGAGGATTATGTTGATGTAGTTGCTACTAAGCATCCATATTGGAACCGAAGCCAAGGAGGCGACCATTTCATGGTATCATGCCATGACTGGGTACGTATACTAATTTTCTTTTTTTAATTGATGGCTAAGAGTTTGAATATTAAACATCTTTAATTAATATCGTAGTTATTTTTGGTTAATTTTTTATTTAATTTTTTGTCGACAATTTTATCAGATTAGCTTATATAAGCCAATGTCGGGAAATATTGTTTACATAAGTAAAAATATGCGGTTAATTATTTTTGGTTAGTAAACAAATTTGGCTTGAATTTTAAACCAAATTTTGTTTGGCTTGAATTTTAAATAAGCAAAGACCTCCTTGATATTACAAATTGCTAAAAACAAAAGAGATGTAGTGAGTTGATGAGGCTAACACTAAAATAGACTATAGTCTCTACGGGAGTGTAGTATATTAGTATATCACTTGATTTATCTTATTAAGAAAAAAGTATTATGTATTATATCGAATAATCTTGTTAGAAACATAACAAAACAAGAAACGATTTTTGAGATTTGAATTAGAGAAATAATTTACGTATTGAAATTGGCTTAAACCTATACAAGTTTTATATTATTGTTGTTGATTTTACGTAGTTGCTTGATTCTATTAATTTGATTAATATTATATCAAGAAAATTATCATCTAAATTCCTGATTTTTTTTTAATGAATATGATTTACATTTGTGTGTGTATAGGCACCAGACGTGATTGATGGGAATCCAAAGTTGTTTGAAAAATTCATTAGGGGACTTTGCAATGCTAACACCTCGGAAGGTTTCCGACCTAACGTGGACGTATCCATTCCGGAGATCTACCTTCCTAAAGGTAAATTGGGTCCGTCTTTTCTCGGGAAATCACCGCGAGTTCGATCTATACTCGCATTTTTCGCTGGAAGAAGTCACGGTGAAATCCGAAAAATCTTATTTCAACATTGGAAAGAAATGGACAATGAAGTCCAAGTCTATGATCGTCTTCCGCCAGGAAAAGACTATACAAAAACTATGGGAATGAGTAAGTTTTGTCTGTGTCCGAGTGGTTGGGAGGTCGCTAGCCCGAGGGAGGTCGAGGCGATATATGCTGGTTGTGTACCAGTGATCATATCGGATAATTATTCATTACCATTCAGTGATGTGCTGAATTGGGATTCCTTCTCCATACAAATCCCTGTTTCTAGGATAAAAGAGATCAAAACCATTCTACAAAGTGTCTCTCTCGTAAGATACTTGAAGATGTATAAGAGAGTTTTAGAAGTGAAGCAGCATTTCGTGTTGAATCGTCCAGCTAAACCCTACGATGTGATGCATATGATGCTTCATTCGATCTGGTTAAGACGACTTAATCTTAGGCTTGGTACATAGTATACAATTTTTTGTTATGTTGCAAATAAATATTAAGTGTCTAAGTTCATATGAGTTACTAGCTTTGTATTCTTTCCATAAATTTGCATAGTTCTCTCTTGTAAAAAAATATACAACAACAAACACAATATCAAAGATTTCCTTATTAATAAGAGAAACAAAGCATTTGTTATTTTTGTTAATTAGCATTTGTTATTACTGTTAATTAATACTTGTTGTTTCTTTTTTTCTTCTTAGTTATTGTAACTCCGACTCATTCGTCTTGATCTAGACATTTTTGTAGCTCTTTTGAAAGATTGATGATCATTCTTTACGTAAAGATATTCATAACATTTTCTTCCTACTGTAAGAAACCTACCATGTCTCTCTTATTTCTATTAGCATTTATGTGTGAGTAGTGATCATATATTTGGGTCTATGTGGTTGAATGTTGTTCTATTTTTGAGATTCTTCGTTAGTTCGTTCATAAATTCCATGATTAATCCTTTAATATTTAGTTAAATAGACACTAACATAGCTTGGGAGATACTTTAGCCATATGTTACTATGTTTAGTGTCTTGCCTACATATGAACAGTTTTTTTTTTTTTGAACTTCAAAAAACAAACCAAGTCTCTTATCATCTTCAGACCTCAAGTTGCAAAATAGCTCTAAAATCAAACGATTCATAGCCAAATGTCTGAGACACCTTTTCTTTTACAACGTTTAGATAATGATTGCAGCGGTTTTGGTATATAAACCAAAAGAAAAACGTTTAAGCTTCTTAAAGTGTTTCTCTGTTTACTTTCATATCCTTTTATCAATTTTCATTATTTCTTAGCAACCCGTTTCTGCACTTTCCTCAACTTACCAACTTTTACAGCTTCCTGTAAAATCCAAAATTAAAGTTATAACCAAATATGTGAAAATGGCTGGTCATAAATTAGAGGTTGCAGAAGAAGAAGTTTACTTGTATATTCCCTATGTCACGTAATGGTTGTTTATTTGCGCCTTTGTCGTCATGGCTAATTCCAGCAGGCTTCTTAACATCTATTGGTTCCATTGGTTTGTCGGGTTTCGCACTTTCGTCTCTGTTGCTACATTTGGAAGCTAAGCAGCCACAAGAGTCCCCACATCCACTTCCATTTGCCTTGCATTTGCAACTTTTGGTCTTGCACAAAGATTTTTTAGTGCAAGAGCAACACACTTCTGCTTTGCTCTGTTCCTTTTTGCAAAGTGTTTCCTCAGAAGTTTCCGGTTGAAATGGCTCCGAGTTTGATTCATCGTCGATATTCTTGCTGGTGATAGAGCGTTCCACTGGTTCGCTCTGATCACAACAATTGGAATCGAAAAATCAGACAACAAACCAGGAGAAAAATTGGCATTTGTTATTAAGGTATAAAATTAACCTGAACTTTATCAGTTTCACTGAATTGTGATTTGGTCATTTCCATCTGGCTGACAAGAGTACTCAGTTTGTTAAATTCCTCTTTGAGTTCCTTTAGTTCTGAGTCCATTGGAGTGTGGTTGATTTGGTTGTCACAAGACGCAGAACTAAATAAGAGAAGCAAAGATAACCAATCACCAAAGAGAACACAACTTGAGGCTACAACAAAAGTTTAGCTACGATCAAACTTACCATGAGCTTTGCTCTCCCTCAAATTCTGCCTTCAACAAACCTGCCTCTAAGCTGAACCTTTTGATCTCTTCAGCCATTCTGATAAAAATAGTAAAGAATACATAATTTCATGCTACTGAAGTAATAGAGTAGCAATAGCAAAAAGAAAGGGATATAAAATCCCACAGCTTTTCTTTTGAAAGCTTACTCTTTCATTTGGCGTTCGTAATCAGAATGAATTTTATTCAGTTTCATTAGTAGGCCTGATTCATTGCTAGACTCCTGCACAACCAGAATAAGAAACCATTTGGAGTTCCAAAATGTAGAAATCAATACAACACCACGTATATCATCCAATAACAAAAATCTGAATCTTTGTCACGAGTGTAACATATACTAAAGATCCTAAATAGAGGTTCCAAAAAATTAGTGCTGTTGAGAGCTTATGTAACACTTAACCAATTGCTTAAACTCTCGTTGAAAATAAGATGTTACATTGATGCTTAGGCTCAGGTATCCATACCTGAATCTCGGAGCTTGTTCCTTTTGATGGGCCTGGAAAATACAAAGAAGACACTTACACAATTTAGCAAAAGAAACAAGGAAAAGAAAGGAACGGATACCAGCTATCTGTTATGTTACCTTTCTTTTTGTTGGAAGAAATCTTTTTAGATTGAAGCAGCATTTTTAGACGCTTCAGGGCTGTCAAAGCTTGTGTATTCTTCAGCTGCAAAATCTGAGTAAAAGAATATAGACATTAACAAGTCACATGGAGTCAGTAGTAAACCACGGTTGCTGAAATATACATATAGCATAGTACAATCAGCAGAAAATATACCAGCTTCTGGCGATTGTTCAGAGCTGACAGGACATGTTTCTCAAACTCACTTTTCCTTAGCTCTTTTTTGAGCTGTTACAATAGAAGCACTATATAATTAAAAGCCTGAGGTATCATATATGAGGGAAAACATGATCAAACTAAGAGAGCACTGAACAAGGCAAGCACAATTGGCTAACAATCTCATCAAGAAAGAATGTATCCAAACTGATCTTGGAATACAATTCTCAAAATCAAACTACCATAACTAGAACCCCTGTTGTGTACTGTATATATATGGAAAACCATATGTGCAACAAACAATTTGAACAAAAAACATGGGGATTTTGAGAACGTTTATCAATCATACATAAGTATAAATCAAGTATGGCATGTAACCAGATTATCAACTATCATCTATGTCCATCAGAACTTGACTGCATTATGATGTAACCCGAAGTGGGAATCTACAACTTGATGATTTGACATTCACTCATAAACCAAAGAAAAAATGTATAGATACTAGACCTGCTACTCTCGTTACCTGAAGAACTTCCTTTTCTAGTGAAGCTTTCAATAGTCTGAACTGCATAGAGTCTAGCTTGATCTTGCAATGCAACTTAACCTGAAGAATATACACAACTCACAAAACTAAAAACCCAAAACAAACTGCTGCATTTTCCATTGATCATAAACATTATTTACAACAATATACTTCACCTTTTGCGCCTTCAATTTCTGAACTTCACCATCAAATTGCTTAACAGAACTCTCAGTTTTATACTTCTTTGTGGAGCACATAGACTTACTCCTTGAACTCATACCCTATACAAGTATCAAGGTCAAAAAAATATGCGTAGTATAGCATAAATGTCTCTTTTTAAAAATTGAAACCTGAGAAACAAAATAATCCACCTCCTCTTTGTTAGCAATAGACTTTTGAGAAAACTTTCTGCTTGACTGTAACGTACCAACCGATGAGCTTATCGAAACATCAGCCAATTTTGACCTTAGCTCTTCCACATCACTCTGCCGAAATCCGAAACAATCATTTCAACATTACACAATACACAATAAGTTCTATAGAATGATTCTATACATTTATATTAATGCGAATTGATCAATTTCACAGTTCTCTAAGATATTTTTCTGCAAATTGGAAACTGAAGCGACGAATATCATTCATAAATTGAGATCTTAAGCGAGATATTTTCGAGAGATTATCTTCCACAAGTACGAAATCGAAGCAAAAGAAGCGATTCTAAATTTGATAATCGGAGAAAAAATTCAAAATGAAAAATGGGGGGAAACCTTGAGAGCTTCGTTCACGGACTCCAGATCCAGAATCTTCTTCTCGTAGAGTTTCTCAGCATCGTCTCCGAGAGATGAATCCTTTGATCGGAGATTTGGCTTCTTCGTCATCTTCGGCGAAGAGTTTGTACTTTCTCGATGCGAGTGTGAGAGACAACAACGCTCCTTCTTCTCTCTCTCTTTCCTAATTGATGAAAAGGTGCGGAGAGAAGTATTTGAATTTACAATTAGTTTTAGTTTCATTATGGGCCTAAAATAACGAAAGCCCATCTTATTTTTTCAACCTAAGGCCCACAACCAAAATAATTTTATCATTTTTAAACAAAGACCCAACAGGAAAGAAGGTTTAAGGTGTTGTTCCTTTATGGACATGTCCTAGGGTTCCACACTTTTGGGAGGGTATTCAATGATTGAATTAAAAGAATTTAGTTTAACAGAATTTAGTTGGATTCTAAAAACACGTCGAGATAAGTATGAGAATTTGTTTTTTTTTGTTTGTTTGTATTGGTTTTGTTAAAAAGGCATAAAAAATAAGAATATGTTTTGGATAAGACTAATAAAATAATACTGTTGATTTTTTTTTTTTTTTTTTTAAATTATATTAAGACTCCTGTGACATTTTGGAGATGAGACTTGCTTGTAACGCCATTGTTTTCATCGTAAGTGTTGTTCTCTTCGGATGTCACGTAGAATCTCCATGAGATACACAGTTTTCATCAGCTATGTGAGCAAAAAGAGAAAAGGAAATATTTGTTTTGTGTCTTGATGGGAGAAGAACTAATTAGAGTTTTAGAGTAATATTGAACTCTGTCATCCAAAGGTGTAACAACAAAACATCTTTCGCCCGGCAAGCATCATCTGAACAGGGTTTTTTATGAGTCCGGCTTCACCCGATGATGTCTTTGAGGTACCATAAGTTCTTGATTATGTTTTTAAGTCCCTCCTTCTTCTCTGGTCATTGACTGTCTGACTATAATTAGTTAGAGAAGTCATATCTGCAATATAAAATGTCATGTTTATGATTGAGTATAAGAACTGGAATCGCACCATCAATGTCTCAAACATACTGGCATCAAATTTTAATCTTTAAGTACTTTTTCGGGCCTTTCCGTGATCTGTGCTATATTACGGACCCAAAATTACTTGTTCAAACATTATTTTCAAATAATTTTCATGTATCAAAGCTCGTTAAGACTAGATGGGGTATCTCTACATAGCGGGTGGGACCCATGGCGAATGGGTGATAAAGTCAAAATACGATAGCAGAATTGTTTCTTCACATTTTTTAGTGTACTTGTTATTGACTAATTTACATATTTACATTTACATTATTTAAAAAATCAGTAACTAAATAACACTATAATTTAAACTACTCTTTGAAATATATAAGGGAATAACGTAAGAAGTATATGGAATGTCAAACAAAATTATTTCTAATTTACTACTAATAAAAAAAACATTCGAAACTTCTCAAGCTATACTCATCATCACTCCAAAAATCATTTTAGAGGATGCCACATCAGATCTGTTTTAATACTTTCTCCAAATGTCATGTCAGCAAGTTATTTTTGTTTTAGAAAATAAAAGAAAAAATATTTTAATAAATATTGTCAGAAAATCAGTGTTAATATTTTTTACTCCAAAAACAAAAAACAAAACAATACTTAAAATAAAATATTGATCTTTCTTGGATTCCAATTAAAATGGTTTAAACTAACAAAAAAATAGTTGAAAAGAAACTTAATATTTTATAATTTATTTCTGAGATGACAAACTCCAATTTTTTAATGACAGTTTTTATA
Source organism: Arabidopsis thaliana (assembly GCF_000001735.4). Taxonomy (NCBI): domain Eukaryota; kingdom Viridiplantae; phylum Streptophyta; class Magnoliopsida; order Brassicales; family Brassicaceae; genus Arabidopsis; species Arabidopsis thaliana. The sequence continues at coordinate 12,567,367 of NC_003076.8, forward strand.
AATTTTAGGTAATATAATTCATTAGTTGACAAAAAGGTAATATAATTCATTATTTTAATTAAAAATTAAATTTAGGTAAATTACAATTAACTAATTTTGAGAACATTAAGAATCTTTACACATAATAAGCACTATAAACTCTTTTAATTATATAAAGGATTAACATATATGCATAATTGAACAATATGCTAGCAATCTAATAATAAAATTAGCTTCTACAAATTAATTTTACAGATTATCCACCCATTAAGTTTAATTCGTTTACTATACATAATTCCAACTAATGAACCAAACTCAACAAAAACCAAAATCCAATAATTATTCAAAACAAAACCTCAATGAAAATGAATGAATAAATAAAAAAATAATGAAAACAAACCCAAAGTTTGTTTTGGGTTAAGAAAAACTATTTCTATTACAATCATCTTTAATAAAATAAAAATAAAACAAAGAAAAGGTACTTCAATTTGATTTTAAATATCATAAATAGATAGAATGTAAAAATATAAGCAATATAAACTAATTTTATATTTATAGTTAGGAAATTCTAAAAAATAATAAGAACTAAAAAACAATAAAAACATAAATTAAAATTTAATATAAACCGGGTGTATCCCGGTATTAACTCTAGTCATTAGAAAAATCATCATTAAGCAATCCCAAATGCGTTTGATCCACCATCAATGTCGCTTGGATCAAATCAAAACTGTGATGATTGACATATATAGTTAATACTTTTGAAACAATTTTCTCTGCCACACAATAAGAAAGGCGCATATGTATATAAAAAAGGGAAAATTTCTGAAAAAAATCCAATGCCAAAAAACTACCTAAACTTTTTTTGTTGTCAGAAAATACACAAATTAATCTGGGTTGGAAATAAAAAAACACGACCTATTATTTTTTCCGACTACCTCCTTTCGCTGTAACGGGCTGTTAACAACGTTAACCTAATTGTCAAACGCTGTTAATTTTACTTACAGAAAATTCCTGAAAAACACGATTTATTTAATATTTGCCAAAACAATACTAGAACTTTTTTTCGTTGCTAGAAATATATACATATTAGTTTAAAATTGAAATAAAAGCATGACTTAGTTTTTTTGTTCCAATTTCTCCCACTTTGTTGTAATGGTTATCAATAGGGTCAACCAAATAAAAATATAATTATTTTCTCATTTTCTTTGCACGTGATAAATAAGAATAGCTATAAAATCGATATTATCCCCTAATAAACCCATAATCGATTGTGGACATATCTTGAACCCTAGTTTTAACATACCACATCTATCTATTTAAGAAGCTAACCACAATAAATTGAAGAAATTAATAAGAAGAACCTTTAGTAACAACGGAGGTATTTTTTAATTTATTGTTGTTTAATTTATATGAAAGATGTTGAAAAAAACATTAGCAATTTAGGAAAAAACTTACCCATCAATAACATGATTTAGGTTGAAATTATTCAAGAACTTAAGGTTTCAAAGGATTTTTTTAATAGTCAAGTTTTTTAAGAATATTTTGTAAATAAAATTAACAACATTTGACTATTTGGTTAGGGAAATCGAAAAAATAAAAATAGATCGTGTTTTCTATTTCCAAGTTAAGTTAGTTTGGGTATTTTTCTGACAACAAAAATCTTCATGTATTGTTTTTGGCAAATATTAATTGTGTGATTGCTTCGTCTGTAACTATAGTTTTTTTGTTGTAGAATTTTTGCTGTATAAATGATGACTGTAGCTGTAGATTTTATTGCTGTATAAATTAGGTCGTGTTATGAATAAAGATGGATGCCCATTATAAGGCTAATCATCTAAGCCCATCATCTAGATGTTTCTAGGGTTTTACCCTTTCCTTGTACTCCTATATAAAGAACCTTTTTCTCAATGGAATACTACACTCATTTTCTTTTATATCTTTCTCTAGTTACAACACGTTATCAGCACGCTCTAAAAGGTAGATATAGAGATTCTTACATTTTTTTAAGAACAATGTTTACTTATCGACTCATGGTTCATAGTACTTATTTTATATTATTGAAACAAAACAATATGAGCCGATCGATGATTATAGTATAGATCGGTAAAAGCATGTTTTCAATGATTCAATAAAGAAGAAAATCATGCTTATCATTTGTTTCTCTAATTACTATTGCATGATTCAATGATTCTACAAAGAAAATCGTTAAAGAAGAGAATCATGCTTGTTAGTTGTTAATTTTTGTGATTTACTATTATAATATTGAATATATAAATTACCAATTTTATAATTATATAACTAATTTTGTAACTATTCACAGCCTGGTGGTGGGTGATGCAAGCATGTATTAATGTTTTAGCATTCCAGTTTCGAATAGTTGCATCTATATTCAATATCGTTTTGTAAATATTATATTGTCTAAAATCCATTTATGATTGATACGATATCCCTTATTTAACTCCTTTGATTAAAATGTTATACATATCTTATCACCTTTAGATATTGACTTTTCCATATTAAATATTTGATTTCCATATATTTGATTGTGTTATTATTATTTTTACTAAAAGTGTTGCAAGATAATTTTCTTTTTATAAGATACTTGTAATATTTTATTTTTCTAAATCTTTGTGGCATCTAAAAAAAACGAAAAAAAAAACGATAGATAATCTTATTTTGTGAATTTTCGTTACAAATAATATCTTATTGTTATAAAATATCTGTAATATTTTATTTGTTAATATATTTTGAAAATTAACATATATTCTTGAAATTTATATGATATGTAATCATTTATTTTTAATATTTCAGTGAATCATGTCAAAAACTCATGAGCTTTGAATTTGGAGCTCTTGATATCACGGGAGATAACTACTTGGCATGGGCACTAGATGCTAAAATTCATCTAGATTCAAAGGATCTCCTTGATACTATTAAAGATGGTAATCAAACTCCAAGCAAAGATAAATCAAAAGCTATGATTTTTTTGCGACACCATCTCCACGAGGATCTCAAGAATGAGTACCTCAATGTGAAAGATCCACAGATCCTTTGGAACGATCTAAAGGATAGGTATGATCATCAAAAGACAGTGATCTTACCTAAGGCCCGATATGATTGGACTCATCTGAGACTCCAGGACTATAAGTCTGTAAGTGAGTACAACTCAGCTTTGTTCAAAATAACATCCAAATTGGAGTTATGTGGAGAGAAAATCACGGATGCAGATAAGTTGGAGAAAACATTCTCTACTTTTCATGCTAAAAATATTGTCCTCCAGACACAGTACCGTGAAAAGAGATTCGTAAAGTATTCCCAACTTATTTCTTGTCTCTTTGTAGGTGAGAAAAACAATGAGTTGCTTTTGAAAAACCATGGACTACGCCCATCAGGTTCTGCTCCATTCCCTGAAGCGAATGTGACATCCTATGGTCAAGAAAGTGGTTACAACCATGGTTGTGGCCGTGGTCATGGTCGTGGTCGTGGTCGCGGTCGTGGTCGTGGGCGTGGATACACTGGAGGACGAGGCAATGGAGTTCACTTTAAGAACTCAAACTCTCACAAGAAGTGGGAAAACAAAGATGGTAACAAACAAGTGAAAATACCGTATGCGAATATCTGTTACCGTTGTGGAGCGAAAGATCACTGGTGTTGGTGTCGGATCCCGCACCATGGACTTGGGACCGGTCAAAGATTGCCACATAAGCAGGAGAGGCCCAAAAGAAGAGAAGCCCATAGGATACCCCGAGTTGATAGCACAAGCGAGGTTTGACCTGCGAAGTGGATACGGAATCAAGGTCAAAGTTACCCGGAGTGAAGTGTCGAATGGGCCGACAGTTGAAGCCCAAGAAGTTCGGAGTCAATTCAAATTCGACGTTTGAATAGATAATTCAAAGACTGAAACGGATATATTTAAGATAGAATAATTTTGTGTAAATGGGAATTTAATGTATTCTTTGGGTATAAATTATGGGTCAAAGACCATGTAAAGGGACACGCATTTTTGGGCAAACACACTATAGGCATTTTCCTACAAAGCTCATAGTTTTCTCGATAGTCATCAATCTATTTTCTAGTACATTTGTCCTCAAGAATAATCCTTCTCACTAAATAAATAAATACTTGAGTGTGTGAATCCGACATCCATATTTTGGCGCCGTCTGTGGGGACGGAGGATTCTTGAGTCGTCAGATTTTTTCTATATATTACATTTCCGAAGTGAGCCGTAATGTCTGGAGAATATGCTACCAAGGCTTCATTAGCCGAAACCCTCAAGACCATGCAACAAACTATGGCCGATATGGCGCAGAAGTTTTCGAATGTGAAAAAAACCGTCGAAACACTGCAAACAACCCATGTATCACTCAGCCAAAATGTTAGTACTATTCAGTCTCGTGTCCGTTCTTTGAATGCAGGCAATTCTACTAGAGTTCGGAGAACTATCTTCGGATCACCAAACTCCCTTCTGCGAAATGCAACGAGTGATCAAACGACCCCAGATGGTACAAACGCGGATAACCAACCGGAAGATGGAGAAACGCACCTCGAAGACGACAACCAGTTCGTCGATCAACACGAGCAATAAAACTTCGACCAGTTCGAAACCATGAAAGAAGTAAGCCGGGAATTGAAAGAAATGAGGTCAAAATTCTATCAAGCAACATGCTCGGAGCCGGATATCAACCGGGTCATCTAAGAAGCTAGGCGAACACCTTTCACCCCGCAAATTGCAAGCTTGAGAATCAGGGATTCTCGAAGACTCAACTTAGAACCGTACAACGGTTTGGAAGACCCGAAAGGCTATCTCGCCGCTTTTCTAATAGCCGCTGGGCGAGTTGATTTGAACGAAGCCGATGAAGACGCAGGATACTGCAAGCTTTTCTGTGAAAATCTGTGTGGACAAGCCCTGATGTGGTTCACTCAGTTGGAACCAGGATCGATCTACAACTTCAACGAACTATCGACAGTATTTTAAAACAATACTCAATTCTTCTGGATAAGAGCATTTTGGATACCGATCTCTGGAATTTATCTCAAGGGCCGAATGAGACACTTCGGGCTTTCATCGCTAAATTTAAGAACGTACTTTCAACGCTCCCGAGGATCTCACAACAGTCGGCTCTAGCGGCTTTGCGAAAAGGATTATGGCATGATTCGAGATTCAAAGAAGATTTGATACTTCACAAACCTGATACTATTCAAGATGCATTATTCTGAGCGAATAATTGGATGGAAGTCGAAGATGAAAAAGAAAGTTTCGCAAAGAGAAATAAGCAAGCGAAACCAGCAGCTACTTTTTCACCCAAGAAGTTCGAACCTCGGGAGAATCAAGGACCAAGGAAGTTTGGTTCACAACCATTCAATAATAACGTTGAAAAGTAATTTCAGGGGAAAGGAAGGTCAAATACCTGGGTTCGGGATGAGAGCTTGTATTGTGATATACAAAAAGTCACCGGGCATCTGACCAAAGACTGCAGTGTTTTTAAAAGGCATCTCGCAGAATTATGGGCAAGCGGAGATCTTTCAAAATTAAATATGGAGAACTTCGTCAAGCAATATCATGAGTCGAGAGATAACTCAGAAGCTCAAAACTCTAAGAGACCAAGACCGGCTGGCGAAGAAGAACCAAGAAGTTCAAAAGATAAAATCAACGTAATTCTTGGAGGATCTAAACTTTGCCGTGATTCCATCAGCGCAATCAAAAAGCATAGACGGAATGTTCTTCTAAAGTCAAGTTTAAGTGAAGAAGTAGATTTTCAAGGCGCTTCAATATCATTCAAGGAAAAGGAGACACAGCACCTCGAAAGACCTCACGATGACGCTCTAGTAATTACGTTGGATGTGGCTAACTTCGAGGTTTCAAGAATCCTCGTCGATACCGGCAGCTCGGTAGATCTAATTTTTCTTAGCACTTTGGAAAGGATGGGGATAAGCAGGGCCGATGTGGTAGGACCGCCATCTCCCTTAGTAGCTTTTACAAGTGAGTCAGCAATGTCTCTCGGAACAATCAAACTACCAGTTTTGGCGGGAAAGATGTCGAAGATTGTAGATTTTGTCGTTTTTGATAAACCAGCAGCTTATAACATCATCCTCAGAACTTCGTGGATCTACCTAATGAAAGCTGTCCCCTCTACGGATCATCAATGCCTCAAATTCCCAACTCCAAACGGAGTGGAAACAATTCGGGGAGACCAAGAAGCTTCGAGAACTTGTTATTTAGCTAGCCACCGATTGAAAATCCAATAGCAATTAACGAAGCCCGCAAAGAAAGAAGTAGTCCCGAGCTTTCCTAGCGGGCAAAAGGTGGACGATGTCGTGGTCTGAGTAATTCTAGAAGCAGACAAACCGGATCAGAAAGTTTGGATTGGAGCTACTTTGTCAGGCGAAATAAAGGGAGCTTTAATCGAGCTGTTAAAAAGAAACAAGAAATCATTTGCTTGGTCAGCAGCAGATATGCCCGGCATAGATTCGAATATAATTTGTCACGAGTTGAATGTGGACCCGAGCTTCAAACCAATAAAGCAGAAAAGAAGAAAATTCGGAGTGGAGGGAGCAAAAGCAGTAAACGACAAAGTGGTTAAACTCTTAAAAATAGGATCTATAAGGGAGGTGCAAAACCCGGATTGGGTGGCAAACACCGTTGTGGTCAAAAAGAAGAATGGAAAGGATAGGGTGTGCATCGACTTCACAGATCTCAACAAAGCTTGTCTAAAAGATAGTTTCTCACTCCCATATATAGATCGTCTCGTGGAATCAACTTGCCGGAAACGAATTGCTATCCTTTATGGATGCCTTTTCGGGATACAACCAAATCATGATGAATCCAGAAGATCAAGAGAAAACTTTATTTATCACGGATAGGGGCATCTATTGTTACAAAGTTATGCCATTCTGGTTGAAGAACGCGGGAGCGACCTATCAACGGCTGTTTAACAAGATGTTCAACGAGCATCTCGGGAAAACAATGGAAGTCTACATCGATGATATGCTAGTCAAATCATTGAAAAAGGAAGACCATGTTAAGCATCTAGAAGAGTGTTTCGCAATCCTTAACCAATATCAAATGAAGCTGAACCCAGCAAAATGTACATTTGGAGTCCCGTCCGGGGAATTTCTCGGTTATATTGTCACAAAGAGAGGAATTGAGGCAAATCCAAACCAAATTAACGCTTTTCTCAACATGCCATCTCCAAGAAATTTCAAGGAAGTATAACGGTTAACCAGTCGGATTGCAGCATTCGACAAAGAGTTTCTTTAGGATGAGAAGTGTGAAGAAGCATTCGGACAGCTTAAAGCGTATCTGTCCACTCCACCTGTATTATCCAAACCTGAGGCGGATGAGAAGCTCTATCTATACGTTTCGGTCTCAGGCCATGCGGTTAGTGGAGTCTTAATCTGGGAAGATTGGGGAGAGCAAAAACCAATTTACTACATAAGCAAATCCATGACAGATCCGGAGACCAGGTATACGATGATGGAAAAGCTTGCACTTGCAGTGGTAACCTCAGCTCGGAAGCTTCGTCCGTATTTTCAATCCCACCCAATCGAAGTGTTATCAAATTAACCGCTTCGAACAATTCTCCATAGCCCAAACCAATCCGGAAGATTGGCGAAGTGGGCAGTGGAGTTAAGTGAGTATGATATAGAGTACAAGAGCCGAGTCGCGATGAAGGCTCAAGTTCTTGCTGATTTTTTAAAAGAATTACCGGTACTTGGAGGACAGGAGCAGCCGGAAAATCAGTCTTGGAAGTTACATGTTGCTGGATCATCATCAAAAAATGGATCCGGGGTGGGAATCAAGTTAGAATCTCCCACTTCGGAAATCCTTGAGCAGTCATTCCGATTATTATTCACCGCATCTAACAATGAAGCAGAGTATGAAGCGTTAATTGCCGGACTCAGGTTGGCACAAGGAGTTGGAGGCGATGAAGTGGTCGCATATTGTGATTCGCAGCTGGTTGTTAACCAGTTCAATGGTGACTATGAAGCCAAAGATTCACGAATGAAGGCATATCTTGAGGTGGTCAAAGACTTGGCTAAAAATTTTAAGAAGTTCGAACTCATTCGCATACCACGAGGAGAAAACATAACTGCGGACGCACTTGCGGCTCTAGCGTCAACATCAGATCCCGAAGTCAAGAGAATCATTCCGGTATAATGTATTTCAGAAAGGACCATTAAGGAAGAAAAGGAAACACTCGTCGTTACAAGGTCTCGAGCCGCAGCCCAAGATCGCGGTGAACCTGCGATCGAAGTACCACCTGTCAAAAGACGAAAGTCAAAAGGAGCAACCGTACCTAAGCCTGTTGTGCAAGAAGATAATAGGCTCGAAGAAAATGTTGAACCAGTAACAGAACTCGCCCCGAAAAACACTATCGAAGCAGAGGCTGAACCATGGGTTGACGAAGACATCCTTCGAGCCGAATGAACATCCCGAACAGGAAGCTCAAATATTTCACGAAATCGACCAAATTCCGGCTAAAGATTGGGGGCTGATTGGAGGGAGCCAATAAAACATTACATTGTTACAGAGAGCTCCCAAAGAATAGATGGCAGGCTAGGAAAATGAGAATCGTTAGCGCGAAATTTTATCTATCGAAGGATTCTTTGTATAGACGAGGTGTAAGCGATCCCTATTTACTTTACATCTTTGGGCCCGAAGTTGAGATCGTTATGAGCGAAGTGCACGAAGGTTTGTGTGGAAGTCATTCCTCGGGTAGGGCTATGGCTTTCAAGATTAAGAGGATGGGATACTATTGGCCTACTATGATCACGGACTGTGTTAAGTATGCTCAGCGATGCAAACGTTGCCAACTCCACGCACCTCTCATCCATCAACCTTTAGAGTTATTTTCTTCGATCTCTGCCCCATACCCGTTCATGTGATGGTCGATGGATATCATTGGACCATTGCACAGGTCAACTCGAGGTGTACAGTATCTCTTGGTCCTAAATGATTACTTTTCGAAGTGGATTGAAGCTGAAGCATATGTAAACATCGAAGATTCGGCGGTAAAAACTTTCATTTGGAAGAATATCATATGTAGGCACGGCGTCCCATACGAGATAGTTACGGACAACAGACCACAATTTATCTCACATGAATTCGAAGCTTTTTGCTCGGATTGGGGGATTAAAGTTAGTTATTCCACAACGCGATATCCACAAGGGAACGGTCAGGTCGAGGGTGCGAACAAGACAATTCTAAGCAATCTTAAGAAACGATTGAGTCATTTGAAAGGAGGCTCGTATGACGAACTTCAGCCGGTTCTATGGGCATATCGCACAACTCCTAGGCGCTCGACCGGAGAAACCCCGTTCTCATTGGTGTACGGAATGGAGGCAGTTGTCCCAACTGAGCTTAATGTACCAGGACTTCGTCGAACAGAAGCTCCTTTAAACGAAGAAGAGAATTCTGCGATGCTGGACGATTCGCTAGATACCATCAACAAGAGGCAAGATTGATCCAAATTCAAAATTATCAATAAGCAGCAGCTCGGTATTACAATTCAAAAATCAAAAGCAGACCTTTCTTTGTGGGTGATTATGTTTTGAAACGTGTGTTCGATAACAAGAAAGAAGAAGGAGCAGGCAAACTTGGCATTAATTGGGAAGGTCCTTACATTGTTACCGAGGTGGTCCGGAATGGTGTTTATAGATTGAAAGACTTGGAAGACAGACCAGTCCAACGTCCTTGGAACGTGGTGAACTTGAAGAAATTTTATGTTTAAAAATGATACGCATTTTTGTACATGAACTACGGTGTGGCTTGATCCCGAAATGGGTACGTAGGCAGCTCGAAAACAAGTTCAGCTATTAATAAAATTTGTTTTATTCATTTTGAAGAATAGTTGATTATACGAACGAATCAAGGAAAGGAGTTCGACTATGCGAACGTACAAAGCAGGAAGCAAGGTTACATTTATTCAAAGGGAAAATGAGGAAAAGATGCCAAAATCTTGGACACACTTCAGGTTAGGAAATCCTTCTCGTCTTGCACAACACTTCGACCCCTTGGTTGGCGAGATCGAGAATGGGCATCATACAATCCGGGATACGTGCGAATTCAGCGATTCCGAGTTCGATCCAGTCTCTGTGGTGAGAGTTGAGGGTGTGTAACTCCCTTGATATCACGGTGATTCTCCGTAGCATCTGATTGATCTTCTTTCGAAGTTTCTTCTTTTCCGTTGAACGTTTTTGGTGTTGAGCCGCGAGAGCTTTGATGAAGGCCATCGCAATTTCTTGATCTATGCTTGAAAGATCTTTGATTAGTGCACACAGAACTTGGATCTGGGATCTAAAGTTGCGAAGTGGGGAGCGTCCCCTATCCGGCACATTCGGAATGTCCTCATCGATCATTCTGACCCTGGAAAAGTCTGGCATGGACTCCGAACATCGAAGGTTAAAAGCCATAACTGCACCAAAAAAGATATTATTATAAGAGGGACTCTTAACTTTCAAAGATGTGATTCCATTCAAGGCCGGAGTGATTCGCGGCAGCATTCACGTCGTCCTACTCGCCCTGCATTCAAAGAGTATCTCCGAGACGAATATTTAAAAATCAAGGAAATTTGGAAAGTCTCCTTAAATAAAAACGGGCCAAAGCCCAAAAGAAAAGTCCATACAAAAATAAAAAAAAAGGGTTTCAAGTTTCGGGGAACATTTAAGAAAGGGGTTTAGGAACAGGTTCCTTCATCGCCGGTTCGGGGTTCGAGATGGATGCCTCGTTCTTAACATCCACATCGGGCTCGTTCTTCACACGCTTCCAAGGGTTGCTGTCTTCTTCTTCATCGTCACCCTCTTCGCTGTCAGACGGGATCACTTGGATCAGAGCGTTTACGAGACCGGGGACTTGACCTCGAGCACGGAGGTACATCCGAAGCATGTGCGGGATCTTCGCCACACAGTCGAAGTTCCTCCACTCCCATTGAAAGGGATCGCTCTCCATAGCCCTTACCTTCCTCTCGATGCGGGCAATTCGGGCCTTGAGCGTTTGCCTCTTGAGGCCCAACCGTTGCCTCTCATCGCATAAGCGGCGGTGTTTGTTGACGACCTAGAACAAAGTTCTTTAGTTTGAGTGGGAGTCTTTCCGATAAGAAAGAGGGTAAAAGACTTACCTTGTCTATAAAATCGTACGCCTCTTTCTTGTCATTCGAAGGAAAGTGAAAGCAAGCATGAGGAAAGAGAACGCCGGCGGGCTCAAAGTCATCGCCGGACAGAAACAATGGACTTCTGGGGTCGAGATGGCATACGGTGGAGGCTCTTTCGTTTTCCATTCTTGAAGTGTTTACCAAATAAATTTCTGAGATCATATTTTGAGGCACTAATGACAGTTTATGCTCTTATTTATAGAGGGTTAGGGTTTTTACTCGAAACCACTAAATTAATAATTGTGGCGTGTCTGAATGGGTTAAACCGTTTTTGGGAATCGAGGAAAAGGCAATTATTGCCTTAGAGGCTTGAAGCTTTTCCTATTTTCCAAGGAAGAAAATGGCAACCATCGCATTTAAGACAAACGGTTCATTAAATAAAAGAAAAACAATTAAGGCTCAAGCACAGTAAATCGAACTGACCAAACCCGAGTTGGGGAGTTCGCGGAATTAAAACGAGTTCAAACTCACGTTTTCAGAGATAGGCCTGATCAACCTATAAATCTCGTAACTTGACCAAATGGTTAAACAAAGAAGCTATTTAAAAGATGGACTTTGCAAATCCATACTTAAATCTAGTAAAAACCCTCTTGGGATCATTGTCTTAAAAAAGGTTTAAAAGTCTCCTCAGGCAAAATACTTGTTAAGAAATTAAAGCCTACTTAGCCGATTAAAATAGTTCAGAAATAAACTTCGAGTTTGCTAACAAAAAGGGACAATCCCCATTAAGTGGACACAGCCACTACGGATCTTCAGCCACCTCGAGTTCAGGTTGAGTTGGCTCAGGATCGACCGGGTCCGCGGCAGCCGTTTCAGTTTCATCCGGTTCGTTGGCAGTGAGCTGTTCGGTAGGCATCCCAAATTCTGAACCATCGTCGTCCTCGATGACCACTGTTTCAGAGTTTGTGGATGGGGGAATTACTGGCGGGATGGCTGCCATTTCAGGAGTTTCAACCGGGATAACGGACACCTCGGGTTCCACGGGGTCACTGGGACCTGAAACAATTATCTCAAATCAAGAAAGACGCAAGAGTAACTTATTGTGGTTTTATTTCAAAATTTTGAGGCTTTTAAAACTTACCGGCCCAATCTAAACCAGACTCGCTCAAAGGAGGTGAGTCGGTAAAGAATTCCTCGAACTGTTGAGGGTTGAATGATGAAGAAGGAAGAGCGACCAAAAGACTTCGCTTCTCTGCTAAATCGGCTTCCAACTCGGACCTTTCTTGCTTCTCGGAAGAGTCTTTATCATGGGTTTGATCCAGAAGGAGGAGGTTGCTCTCGTATTCCTTGATGTCCGATTCCAGCTCCGTCCTTGCTTTCTCGGTTTGGATGAAAACGATCGCCCCTTGAATCAATTCCATCCCGTGACCTTTCACTTCCTTTCTGGCTTTCGATGCCGACCTCGCTAACTCAGCATCCAGTAGTTTGGCGATTGCCTTGTACTTGAGCTGCAATTCAGATAGCTGGTTGGACAAGTCGTAGGCACTGGATTCAGATTCCGAGAGTCTGTCCCGAGCGTTTGAGAGTTCCTCCTGGATCTTGTCATACCTCTGGTATTGATCCTGCAGCTCGTCGTTCGACTTCATGAGTTCAGAGGAAAGATTGTCCAATTGATCTTCTAGTTTTTGCCTTGCATCAGTTGAGGAGCGGAGCTCGGACTCGAGGGAAGAAAACATGTCTTTCCAGGCCAATACTCTTGTTCCCTGTCGAGCAACAACCTCTCATAGTATTCAATCATGTCGTTGAGTTCGCTGTTTGCCTGAACCAAGGGTTACAAAGGTAAGTTAGCATATGAGCGAAAAAATGGAGTTAAAAGATTACAAAAAAAACTAACCCGAGATGAGTGATAAGCGTGAAGAAGGAATCGCTCGCGAATTGCAGGGCGCCACCTGTCGAAGGTTGGCAGGATTGTGTCCTGCCGAGTCTTGAAGCATCGGAAGACGTTTCCTCTGTTTCCATCGCTGTCAAAGTAATAAAGAAGATTTGAAACTCATGTATGGGAAGTTAGGCCAGTGAATCGAACAATATAGTAAGTAAGAGAGTAAATGGTAATTACTAACGTGTGAGTGACTTGGTTTGAGGAACCAGTACGGCCTTAGGATTGACATCTCGGGGTTCAACTTCTTCTCGCCGAGGATTTTCACTCTGACCGGTCTTTTCGCTCCCAAATTTGGAAGAAGATGCGATGACTGGAGGAGGGGGACCAATTGAGCGAGGTGGGGGAGACAATCGAGGAGAACGGTCAGTTCGAGCTCTCGTCTTATCTCTTTTAGGAGAAGAACTGCTGCGGGTTGCTCTTTCCCTCTTTTTCCGATACAGGTCTGCTATCGGCTCGCTGCTTAACCTAGTCTGAGAAGCAGGTCGAGGCAAGTTGCGACGTGGTGATTGGTCTCTGCGAGGTGACCGGCTACCATGGCCTTCACGGTGAGGTGTAGGTCTGTATGCACCAGCAGATCTTGCACCTTCAGCGCTACCATCATCAACCAGGAGAGTTCTGCTATATTCCTTCTTGTCAACAGCGGACTGAAGGAACGACTTGTTTGCTTCACAAGCCTCTGTCATCGGCTTGGATAAAGTCTTGCGACGAGAAGCGATGGCCCTAGCAGAAGTTCCGTGAGGCAGAGGTGGAGGTGGTGGAAGTTGAAGTAGTTGTCCGGGAGGATTCGTCATGAGCTTGTGATTGGCTTCGACGAACCGGTCGAGAGTGAAAGAATTCCAAAGGGTCTCTCCTTCAATGACGATCTTGAAAAATTCGACGAACTCTACGGTCGGGAGGGTTAGAGTGATAAAAGCTGCGAGTTGAAAGCAATAAAATCGATTAAATCAGAAACAAGGATAAGCAAAAATCGTACGTGACCTAATTTCTACGAGGTTTCGCAGACCACTTCGATGGAAGCATATCGGAAAGGTTTCCAATCGAGGCAGGGGTTTTCTTGACCAGGAACCAAGGATGATGCCAATTCTCATCCTTGTTCAGGAGATTCGAAATGAGGTTCTGATTGGCGTTCGGGTACGCCGAGAAGTACCCAGTTTTCTTCGACGAACTCCTAACACTGAGAAGTTCATTCAATTCGGGAACCCTAATGACGAAACCGGCCTCCGCCGCAATGGTGATAATGCACAAGATGGTGCGGAGGAGATTGGGCGTCAACTGAGGTAGGGCGATTTCGAGAGCGGCCAAGTATCGAACCAAGGCTTCAGGAAGAGGGAAGGTCAGTCCGCAGCCTTTGAAGTAGATTTCATAGACGCAAAAGAACCCGGGACGGTGGTCCTCCGGCGATTCAGTGGGCTCCGACATCTGCGAATCTCTCATAATCTCAGCCGGAATCCGACAGAGCTCTCCCAATCGATTGAGGGATTGAAGAGTGCATGTGGATTGATAGTGAGGACCAGCGATATTGTTCGGCCGGGTGCAAAGGTCGTTACTAGAACCACATTTTCGAAAGATGGGGATTCGGGCCTTTCATTTTCAGAATTCATCGTGAGAGAATGAGTAAACTGAGGGTTCGAAGGATAGAAAATGTAGAGAGGAAGAAGAAAGGGACTTTGCTCTAAAAGAAAAATGAAGCGTGAAAAGTAATAAGGAGAGAGTAAAGCGAATTTACCTTACGCAAGCCAGTGACGATGATGGAACCGTCTTGGAAGTCGTGGGGGAAGTGGAAGAGTTTCCTCGCTTTAATAGTAAATAATTGATACGCAGTCATAATTGTGACAAATTTCACGAGAGTAATTATGGGTAATTCCGAAATCAAAGCAATAGCGTGGTTTTGGCGGGAAATCAGAAAGTCACTTGGCGCAATCTTCGCCCCTTAGAGCATTAAAGTCTTCCGAATTAGAGTTTCACTTCGAAAGACTTGGGGGGCTAATTGTTGGTGTCGGATCCCGCACCATGGGCTCGAGACCAGTCAAAGATTGCCACATAAGCAAGAGAGGCCCAAAAGAAGAGAAGCCCATAGGATACCCCGAGTTGATAGTACAAGCGAGGTGTTGACCTGGGAAGTGGATACAGAATCAAGGTCAAAGTTACCCGGAGTGAAGTGTCGAATGGGCCGACAGGTGAAGCCCAGGAAGTCTGGAGTCAATTCAAATTCGAACGTTTGAATAGATAATTCGAAAACTGAAACGAATACATTTAAGATAGAATAATTTTGTGTAAATGGGAATTTAATGTATTCTTTGGGTATAAATTATGGGTCAAAGGCCATGTAAAGGGACACGCATTTTTGGGCAAACACACTATACGCATTTTCCTACAAAGCTCATAGTTTTCTCAATAGTCATCAATCTATTTTCTAGTACATTTGTCCTCAAGAATAATCCTTCTCACTAAATAAATAAATACTTGAGTGTGTGAATCCGACATCCACAGACATGGGTTTGTTTTTTCCTAACCAATCCAAGGAAGATTTAATTGGTTTTGCAGATGCAGGATACTTATCTGATCCCCATAATGGTAGATCGCAAAGGATATGTCTTCACATGCGGGGGTACAGCTATTTCTTGGCGCTCTATGAAGCAAACTATTTCAGCCACATCTTCTAATCATGCAGAGATTTTAGCAATTCATGAAGCTAGCTGTGAGTGTGTATGGCTAAGATCCATAGTTCACCATATACAAGAAGACTGTGGTATGTATGCAGGGAAAAAGACTCCAACAATTATGTACGAAGACAATGCAGCATGCATCGCACAACTCAAAGACGGATACATCAAAGGCGATAGAACAAAGCACATCCTACCAAAATTCTTCTTCACACACGATCTACAAAAGAGCGGCGATGTACGAGTTCTACAGATCCGTTCGAATGATAATCTGGCTGACTTATTCACCAAGGCGCTACCTACTGCTATTTTCAAGAAGTTAGTCTATCGTATCGGATTACGCTGTCTCAAATATCTCGATGAATATACTCATAAGGGGGAGTAATTGTATGTTGCACTCTTTTTTTCTTAACCATGGTTTTTCTCATTGAGTTTTCCTGGTAAGGTTTTTAATGAGGCAGCATTTCAAATACTTTACCATTATGGTACTATAATGGTCATCAAGGGGGAGTGTTATGAATAAAGATGGATGCCCATTATAAGGCCCATCATCTAAGCCCATCATCTAGATGTTTCTAGGGTTTTACCCTTTCCTTGTACTCCTATATAAAGAACCTTTTTCTCAATGGAATACTACACTCATTTTCTTCTATATCTTTCTCTAGTTACAACAGGTTGTAGGTTTTATTAATTTAATATTATTACTTTGTAGAAATAAGATTATGGTTGTATGTATTTATAAACAAAAAAAATATTATTGGTAAATTGTACTTATGTGTTATATAATAGAATTCACAAATATCAAATTTAATATATATATATATATTGAAAATAATGTAAGTTATATATATGTCATAAAATAGATATTTACCTATTATTTATATCCATAAAACTAAATTTAATATATATATATATATATATATGAAAACTATAGTAATGTTTTTAAAGAAAATAAAGTGAAAAGAAAAAGAGAAAAAAGATACAAACCTTCTAAAGACCATAAAATTGTGCTTTAGAAAAACATGAACTTATCAGACAAAATAATTGAAAAAAAATACTATTTGGACTGTTAGAAAAAATAGGAAAGCTAAAGCATGATTATTTCAATTTTGGGGCTGTAAATTTTTTAGTGGCTTTAAAAATTTCCTACCGTCCAACCAATCATTTAAGTTAGGTTTTTTCGAGGAATTTTCTGTAAATAAAATTAACAGGGTTTGACGATTTGGTTAACATCGTTAACGGCCCGTTACGGTGAAGGGAGGTAGTCGGAAAAAAATAATAGGTCGTGTTTTTTTATCTCCAACCCAAATCAATTTGTGTATCTTTCTGACAACGAAAAAAATTTAGGTAGTTTTCTAGCAGATTTTAAATAGTTCGGATTTGTTTTGGGAATTTTCTCATACAGAAAATAAAATTGCACAAAAAATTATTTTGCTAAAAATATAGGTTCAGGACAACCAATACATATGGGTTTTTTCAGACAAAATATATCATAAAATTAACAACTTTAGGTGAAATTCAATATGATAAGGATTTGGTAAATTGAACTATAAACAATTGCAAATGAATAAGTGAAACAAAAAACAGCAAAGGAACTGCACCCGCCAATAAAAAAAAAAATCAAGCTAAGGAAGGCTGTATTTTGGAACATACAGTTTATATTAATGTTATACTGCTAAATTTAGTTATTTTCTAAAATTTGTTTAGTAAACATATTCAAGTAATTTTTTTCTTTGTAAATACTCTTAAAAATAGTATATGTTTTTTGGTTTTCTTTGTTTTTGTTAAACGATCTTGTAATAGCACTATTCGGGAAAACTAGATAATTCTCAGATCTCTTTCTTCTCTGCCTCTGTAAATCCGCCATGGCTCAATGAACTATTATGTAAAGACTTTTTAAATTAATATAAGTAATGTTCTATGGAAAAAAAATCAAGTAATAATAGTAGGAAAATTGTATTGTATAACCATCAAAAAACTTTATAATTAAACAACTAACCATTAAAAAAGAAGCAGTGATATTTTATGTAATATATACATATTTACCCTTGCTGATACATGTGCCTCAAAAGTCAATTCTCTACTTCTCCTTACCACCTTGAGTGCTTCATTTCTTTTATCTCGATTGGGTTTCCAAACCAGCTAAATAACGTGAATGTACTATACTGTTATCGTTATGGAATTAGCGATGTAATCAATAGGATTTTATTTGATTTGGAATTCTTACAAACAAATTTAACACTAAATACATATGTAACTAAGATTATCATGAACTATACTATTATTTTGATTAAAAACTAATTACAAGATTGCATGTTTTTTTCATAACTGTGAATATTCTATTTGATTATAGAAAATTAAAAATTATGTCAAGAATATTTAATTATATTTTAATTATCCGTAAACAAGTTTACAAAACAATTTCCTTGTATTTTTATGATATATAGTCCTTTTTTTGACGTGCATTTAACTCAATATTTTTAAATCTTATTTATTGTATCGTTTAGAATAAAACGTTACTTATTTGACTTCTGTTTAAATTTAACTTTTGGGTTTCCTATATAATATCTTTTAGGGTATAGTTTTTTCAGAAAATTTAACACATATATAAACAAGTCTTCAATCTTCCTCTTTATTGCTCCATGTTATTTCATAATCTACAAACATCTTCTGTTTAATCTCACCATTATTGATAATTTCATTAATTCCACAAATAAGAACCAAAAATTCATCATAAAACTTATAAATTTTGTTGCTTGGGTTTTTTATATACCATCTTAAGGTTTAGTTTTCTCTAATTAAAAACAATTAAAAATCTTATAGGAAAAAAGGAAGCAACCTTTGTTGAACAAAAAAGAGACATAGGCCTCACAACTAGCCTCCATCTCCTTGTCACTCTCACCACCACCACCGCCACCGCGGTGACCACCAACAACCATCACCATTATAACTAACACCACCACTACACCATCTCTATAATAAAATTAAAATTGATTTACGAATGATATATGAAAATAGTATAGTACACCATATTACTCCTATACATCCTAAATAGTACAACATATTTTTACTTACAAACACTATCTACTATTTTATAAATTTAAATCCTATTTTAAAAATTCAAACTATGTTTTATGTAGAAAAACATATATTTTTGTGTAATAAATTTCAGAATTGAAATCTATTTTTTGAAAAAGATATATAGCAAAAAAAATACAAATGAGTGAAAACTAAACTAAGTGTTACTAAATCATCTCACCAACAACTCTACACCAAAATTGTCTTTTCTCACCCTTTACATGCTATTTTCTTAATTTATATATATATGATGCTATATTCTTAATTAAGTATCAAAAATATCTAGTTTTGCAAATCACCCATAATAGTATTCATATATTAAAATAACAAAGCATGTAATTTTTATTAATCAAATAAATTATTCCAAAAAAATCTAACATTTTGAAACGAATGGGAATATTAATTATATTTGTCTATCGTATATGAAGACTCAACTACGTTTTCAAGACAAAAACAACGAATTTTTATTTTGTTTAGTAAACATAAATCTAAGAATTTGATTGATAATATACCAAATAAGGCCTTGATTCTGAAAATAGGTAGGACTATGGTCCCCCAACCTTGTCCAACGCATGTGTTTTGTACCATGCTTCCTCACCTACCCACTTCTCTCAATTCCATATTTATGTGTATTCAAAGAAATTTGGTGGAGGCTTTTTTTTGTATATATATATAAACTATGGCTACCAGAAAATTCTCAAAAAAACAGTTATCAGTTTGAGGATTTGGGAAAATTTTACAATTTCTATATGCTGGGTCAAAAGTCAAAAAATAAAATAAAGTATATATATATATATATATATATATATATATAATCAGAATTGTTTATCGTCCAAAATACTACGGAGTACGTAAACTCTTGTAAACGGATCACACAAGAGTACGGAAACCTTAGTTACCGACAACTAAAAGTATACAATGATCAAACGGACATAAGTGGATTTGATTGGCAACTAGTAAAGTCAAATAGATATATAAATTGAAATAATAAATAAAATGGATACAAATTAAAAGAAGTTTGACCCAAAAAAGAAGAAGAAATGGATACATAAGAGCTAATAAAAAGAAGGTTTAAACTTAAAAAACAACTGGATTCTCTTTAACACAAAAAACTTGAGATGCATTTTGTTGACGCTAATGTTTGATAACATTGCTCCTTAGGCGTGCTATACTAGGGGTGTGAGCCAAAGCACAATTAGCCTTACCTAAATGAATTATTGTGTTGCTTAGGCATGTTAAACTGAGAGTATGAGTGTAAACAAATATCAGCAAGTTCGTCCCAAAAATGATAAATTAAGCGATGAGGTAAAGAGATTCCTCTAATTTAAAAACCACGTAGCGCTAAACAATTAATCTAAGTTTTGAATTATGATGCAGATATTGCTGATCGAGAATTTTACAACTAGGCAACCAAAGTTAAGAAATAGATTGAGATTTTTGATTAGGTTGAGGCACAATAGGGTGTGGTTATGGTACATTGTTTTGTATAAGGATCATGTATGCGTGGGTGGTATGGGACTATGAGAGAATAATACGCGAACATGATCAATAAATATTGACAAGGTGGTTGAAGAAAAAAAAAGATGAAACTCGGGTTCATATAGAAAAAAATCCAAAGCTGTGAATGATGCATGCAAAATTCGGATTAACCCATTTATTTCTTATGTATAAAATGATTAGTGCGTGAGATAAAAAAATACTCATGATAGATAGACTAGATAAAAAAATACTCATGATAAATAGACTAAGATTTTTATTAGGATTTTGTAAAAAAAAACCTTCAAACTTGTTCATTTTTGCAATTTTATTTCCATTTCCAACAAATGTAAATTAATCCTATGAAGTATAAAATAATACGCATTATAACATTTTTGCCTATTTTTGCTATTATCAATTTTATAAAATATTGATATATAGTTTTTTAAACCGAACTCGAAAAGAAGAGTTTAACCTTACCTTCAAAATTTTAAAAATATAATCTAATGTGTGTGACCTTATAAACGTTTATAATATACGTATAAGGATCATATTGCGTATCATTTTAGACTTCAAATGATGAACCTGCATTTGTTGGAGATGAAGGATAAAATTCCAAAAATAGATTAGTTAAAGAATTTTTTTGCACAAAGCCTATTTTTTTCTTTGATGTATGTAAGCTTATCAACTGAGGTTGGTCAAAAATGGATTGAATAAGAACATGTCGACCATAAACCAAATAATTTAGGTTTTAGATGTTTTAACACTTTGCTAGAAGCCGAGTATATATAAAAGGATATATGACTCAAGTTTTAGGACCGAATTTTGTATAGTTGGTTTGGATCTCCATAATCTCAGAGCTTGGTGGTCAAGATTGTGCCTCGTAACCTCGTTATCCAAAAATGAAGTAGAATGTGAGTCGAATATCGTGAATTCGGTACCCTCTCGTTAGCTCATAGTGCGTTGAACCCTTTATCTCGAATTTGTCAAAACAAATTGATATTTTGTCGTGAAAAAAAAAAGTTCAGACGAAAAATAGTGGTCACAAGTCTTGTTCGAATTGATACCCGAAAAAACATCTTAACCAACTTAAAGTAAAAATTTAAAATCGGAAATTTAAATATTACCCTAAAGTTTTAAAAGGCGGACTTTTCAACGAAGGTTTATGCTAAGGTTAAAAAAAATACAGAAACGCTTTCTCACATTTCCATTTCAATAAATATATATCAGTCGCCACCCAAATTTCAGAATTGCTTCTCTTAGTATTTGCTTTCACCAACCCACTCGACGGAGTCTCCAACGCCTTCCTCCTCATTCTCCACTCTCACACCACCAACTTCTGATTCCAGATCTCAACGATGCAAAGCTCCGCCGTATTCTCCCTCTCTCCGTCGCTTCCTCTCCTAAAACCACGTCGGCTCTCTCTCCGCCACCATCCCATAACCACCGCCGCTTCTTCAAGCGATCTAAACGTTTCTCCAAATGTTGTCTCTATTCCTTCTTTATCTCGTCGATCTTGGCGTCTCGCTTCGTCTGATTCGCCTCTCCGTGCTTGGTCCGGTGTTCCTTCTCCGATCTCTCACTCCTTAGACACGAATCGTTTCAGAACCGCCGCTACTGCAGTTCCTGAAAGTGCTGAGGAAGGTGATAACAGTGGTAAATTGACGAAGGTTTTGGAACTTGGCTTGTTGTTCGCTATGTGGTACCTTTTCAATATCTACTTCAACATCTACAATAAACAGGTACTCCTTTGCTTCTCTACATGCTTAGTCTACTCCACTGTTTTGAATCAATGGAGAACTCAGAAATCTTATAGTCAATAGGATACTGGAGAGAGATTTTGTTCTGCTGATTCCGAAATTGGTACTGTTCATTGTGTTTTGGCTAATTGTTGTAAGTTCATAGTTTCAATAGATTGAACTAATCTTAACGATTGAGATTCATTTTTGTGTTTAATCGTGTTTTGATTAGGATGAAGTGTTCAGAAATTTGAGAGATATTTTGTTCTGCTGATTCAGAAAATTTCAGTGTTTATTGTGATTTGGCAAATTGTTAGAAGTCTAACTTTTGATTCTATCAAAAAATGTAAAGGTTTAGTTCAATCATGTTTTGATTAGGATGAAGAATTCAGAAATTTTATTATATCTTATACAGGAGAGAGATGTGTTTCACTGATTAGTTGATTTTATTGTTTGATTTTGAGGGAATCAATAGTTAGTTTCTTGTTTCTTCTTATTCTTGCAGGTTTTGAAAGCTCTACATGCTCCAATGACTGTGACTTTGGTTCAGTTTGCTGTTGGTAGTGTGCTCATTACTATCATGTGGGTTCTTAACCTGTACAAGAGACCAAAGATCAGTGGTGCTCAGGTGTGTGTGTGTGTGTGTGTTTTTAATGGAGGCTGGTAAAAGCTGCTTGTTCTTGAGATTTGTCACTCACTCTGATATGTTTACCTTGATAGCTAGCTGCCATCTTGCCGCTTGCTGTTGTGCACACACTTGGTAATCTGTTTACGAACATGAGTCTTGGGAAAGTTTCTGTTTCCTTTACTCACACCATTAAAGCCATGGAGCCTTTCTTCTCTGTTTTATTGTCTGCTATGTTTCTCGGGGAGGTGAGCTCTTTTTTTTATTTGGGTTTTTCTTTGACGTCTCGGAGTTGATTAATGCACTCGTACCTATTGTCCTCCTGTCTGGACTAAGTTGCTATGTGATTCTTGTTTCTAATGGCTTGTTAATGATAGTCTATATTACTCATCGCTTTTGTTTGATTTGTGTAAAGCATAATTCGTTTACTAACTCTTTCTTAGAAACCTACTCCATGGGTACTCGGTGCCATTGTACCAATTGTTGGTGGAGTTGCACTTGCTTCAATTTCGGAGGTCTCATTCAACTGGTTAGTTTGTCGACGAGTATTGTGACATTTAAGTCGGTGGTTATCTATTCTTCTGATAACTCTCAGATATTTACTACGGTTACTTGTTTTGTGGTAGGGCTGGATTTTCGAGTGCAATGGCATCAAACTTGACTAACCAATCCCGTAATGTGCTGAGTAAGAAAGTCATGGTTAAGAAAGATGTAAGTTTCCTATGTGTGGATCAAACTTTCAATCTTCGTGTTTTGGAATAAATTAACTAAAACTTGATTTTGTGTCTCGGCAGGATTCTCTTGACAACATCACTCTCTTCTCAATTATAACATTGATGTCTCTCGTTCTGATGGCTCCTGTGACTTTCTTTACGGAAGGCATCAAGTTCACTCCTTCATACATTCAATCAGCTGTGAGTTTAGTATATATTACGATTCTATTTTTTCTATATCCTTCTCAAATGTTTGCAGTTCCTAACAACCAATCTCGGTTTTGCAGGGTGTGAATGTTAAACAAATATATACAAAGTCTCTTATCGCTGCACTCTGCTTCCACGCATACCAGCAGGTTAGGCTTTTTTTTCTCTTAATGATTTGGTTGCTTTACTTGAGTATATAACGAATTTGAATTGACATTTCTGAAATGTGGATAATACAGGTGTCGTACATGATATTGGCGAGAGTATCACCGGTTACACATTCTGTCGGAAACTGTGTGAAACGTGTTGTGGTTATTGTGAGCTCTGTCATCTTCTTCAAGACACCCGTCTCGCCTGTTAATGCTTTCGGTAACATCCAGTCTTATTCTCTTCTCGGCTTCAGTGAATACGCAATACTTTGGAACTCATTGTCGTTTATTTTTGTCTCTGCGGCAGGAACTGGAATCGCCCTTGCGGGTGTCTTCTTATACTCCAGAGTGAAGGGTATTAAGCCAAAGCCAAAGACTGCTTAAGCAAATATCGGCTAATACCTAATGTCATATCACTCCCGCGCTTTGGATTTGTATACAATTTCTCGAGCTAAAGTTTTCAGATAGATGGTTTTATTCTTTTGCGGGTTTTTTCACGAAGTTTCATCATCCCTTTCTAAGCTTTTCGCTGCAGCCATCGGTTCTCTTAGAGTTTGTTATAAGTTCTCTTCTGTGTCTAGACAAATGCTAAACTCTTAAATTTCTTACAGTTTTTCCAAGAATAACTTGTCAACACATTCTCATTACTGCTTTTAGTTTACACGTTTAAGGTTTATTAGGAGGAGCACGTGAATTGTTCCTTTTGCTATGGTGATAAAAAGCACAATATTAAGCATTTGAGGATACCTCTTGACTTGCATTTGCACCCGATTCAGTAGTCTGCACGAGTTGTTTGAACTCCTTATCCACAGTTCAATACCTCTAAGTGATATGGATTCGACATATTTTAAAGTGATATTATACTTCAAAACTTTAGTTTATTTCCGTTAAGGACATTCATCGTGAACAACCATAATTTGAATCGCACAGAAATTTTTAAAAATGCTTTAAACTATTAGATCTCAGTAATTATTTAACATAATTTCTTGTATGCCATAAATTTTGTATATAAAATCATTCTTCCATTTATGCTATGCCCAAAAGTCATAATCTTAGCATTATACAGCTACATATTTACTGATCATAAAATTACGTATTGATCACATAATTTGTATCTATTTTTTAAAAGGTTAATACTCTTATATATCGTTGAATTAAAAAAAAAAAAAAACATTCGAAGACAATAAAATACTCGTTTCTATTGATTCGCTAGGTGAATTTACGAAGGAAAATTTTGATTTTTGGTCATAAAAAGAGTAATCTCGTTTGAAATAATATATTTGTTTTGAGAAATAATCTATTTTGATAGTTGTAAAGTGGGTAAACTGAATCGAACCATGTTTACTTTTTTTTTTTTTTGTCGTCATTTTCATTACTTCACAACTAACTTACATGAGTCCATGATATTACATATTGCATCTTTTTGGATCTTGCTACTTTTGCGAGATGATCAGCTACATCATTGATTGTACTATTCACTTTACTTACAACAAAAGAAGCTGAAATTGTAGCAAGTTTTTGTATGTCCTGGATATAAGCGGCCAAAGGGGAGTTAGTTGTGGGGCATGCCTTCTTGTCCTTTTGCAGATATGGCGCTACATTCTGATACAGGATTGAAGCATCGACACAAAATTTAACCTCTTCGTAACCCAGTCTCCGTACTTGCATCATTGCCGACCTAAGGGCTTCCGCTTCCGCTTCAATCGAAGAGTTAGTTGGAGGTATAGAGGCCATACCTTTGAGAACCATTTGAGCTTTGTCATTGTAAAGGACCCACCCAATTCCTGCACATTCAGTTGGGGAAACCCAAGATGCATCCACAAAGCAGCAGTATGCTTTGGCTTCTTTCATGATATCTTGTACATTCCCCATTAATGCCCCGGTCTTCTGTTGGTCTTGTTGAGAATTTGGTTGGGGCTGAGTCAAATCGATGAGCGCTTTGTTGATAATATCTGGTATAGACCATTTTCAGTTGTTGAAGATAAGGTCATTGCTCATTTTCCAGATACGCCAACCAATGAAAGGGAATAGACTTACATCCTTTCTGTGGTTTTTTGTCAGACTCATCAATTTCTCAATATTCTCCATATAAGAGTTTAAGTTCCAAGATGCACCTGGTATAGAAAGGTTCGGTGCCTGCTCCCAGATTTCTCTGCTGATTCGGCATTGAAAGAGCAAATGGTTTATGTTTTCCGGAGCTTCACCACATCTGAAACAAATGTCATCTGAAGTCAACTTTCTCCTCTTGAGGTTATCTGCAGTCGGTAAAGCATTATGGAGTACTTTCCACCAAAAGTGTTTAATCTTTGGTGGAGTATTAAGGTTCCATAATGTTGACTTTTAAATTTTATGATAAATGTCTTAAATTATATAAATACGATCTAAAAGTAACTTTAAATTTAAAGTTTACATTTAGATATTTGATAAACTTCATTTAATAATCTTTGTCAATGTGTCTATATAACCTAATGTTTTGTTCTTGTTTTGTTCTTGTTTTTTTTTTTTTTTTTTTTTTTTTTTTTTTTTTTTTTTTTTTATGAAAAGTATTATTACCTGATGTATATTAATTGTTATGTTGTGATTGGTTTCTGTTGGAGCTTCTCTGCTTATGTGTATGAGTTGTTTTGTTTTGATTGGTTAATCTTTTTAATGATGTGTCTAGCGAGAGTTATTTTATTTTAATTGTACTATATTTATATTGTGATGTTTCTCTTAAATTAAAAATTTATGACTATATATATGACAATATATATATATATATATATATATATATACATTATTGAGATAGATAATGAATACATTAGTTTATCATTAAATTTAATAGGTACTGATCTTCAAATTATTTTCAAACGATTCTCTGTCAATTTCTTGATATTTTTAAACTAAAATCCATTTTTTAAAAAATAGACTGATTTAACAAACATTAAAAGTTAATTGTTTCTGTACATGCCACGGATCGAAAATGAGTCAGTAAATGAATATTTTTTACCTAAAGTCACACATTGTATATACCTAAGTAAATGATACATGACCAAAATTAGAAGATCAAGAATCCTTATATTACGAAAATATCCGGTTACATTCGTTGAATACTTTAATGAAGAATCTAGGATATAATTAAAGAAGAAGAAAATATGTAAGCATTTAGAAATAAAATAACTTGGAGATATAAGCAAACCATAAACACGTCCATATGAATGAATGGTACACTCCTCGTAAATAAATAAATATATGCATCAAAATGAGAAAATCTTCACTTTTATTTATTCTTAATACGTCAGATTCTCTGAACACAAAATGATATAATTTGTAGATAACTTACTCAAAACGTAAGAACTCACTATCTATTATCATTTATTAACCACCATCTCATTAATCTTATAAATATGTACTCATTAGATTGTCAAAAGTAAAACCTCACAATACACTTTAAACTACAAATCAAAACAATGGCCTCTCTATTCTCTTCAGTTCTCTTGTCTCTTTGTTTACTCTCTTCACTTTTTCTCTCAAATGCAAACGCTAAGCCAAAACTAGGCTTCACCGCGGATCTAATCCACCGTGATTCTCCTAAATCGCCGTTCTATAACCCGATGGAAACCTCTTCCCAGCGTCTACGAAACGCGATCCACCGATCCGTTAACCGTGTTTTCCATTTCACTGAAAAGGATAACACACCACAACCACAGATTGACCTCACCTCAAATAGCGGTGAATATCTCATGAACGTATCCATTGGAACACCTCCTTTCCCGATCATGGCCATCGCCGACACCGGAAGTGATCTCCTCTGGACGCAGTGCGCACCATGCGATGATTGTTACACTCAAGTTGATCCTCTCTTTGACCCTAAAACGTCTTCCACATACAAAGACGTTTCTTGCTCCTCAAGTCAATGTACTGCCCTAGAAAATCAAGCCTCTTGTTCCACAAATGACAACACTTGTTCTTACTCATTGTCTTACGGGGATAACTCATACACAAAGGGTAACATCGCCGTGGATACCTTAACGCTCGGCTCCAGCGATACCCGCCCTATGCAGCTTAAGAATATTATTATCGGTTGTGGTCACAACAACGCTGGAACGTTTAACAAGAAAGGCTCTGGAATCGTCGGACTAGGTGGTGGTCCGGTTTCGCTTATCAAGCAACTTGGCGACTCCATCGACGGTAAATTCTCATACTGCTTGGTTCCTCTAACTTCCAAAAAGGATCAAACGAGTAAAATCAACTTCGGAACCAATGCCATCGTGTCGGGATCAGGAGTTGTCTCAACTCCTCTGATCGCAAAGGCGTCTCAAGAGACCTTCTATTACCTAACCCTAAAATCCATTAGCGTGGGAAGCAAGCAAATCCAATACTCAGGCTCAGATTCTGAAAGCAGCGAGGGAAACATCATCATCGATTCAGGCACAACTTTAACGTTATTACCGACTGAATTTTACTCCGAGCTCGAGGATGCGGTTGCATCCTCTATCGATGCTGAGAAGAAGCAAGATCCACAAAGCGGTTTGAGTCTATGTTACAGTGCAACCGGAGATCTAAAAGTTCCAGTCATTACTATGCATTTTGATGGAGCCGATGTGAAGCTTGACTCCTCCAATGCCTTTGTACAAGTCTCGGAGGATTTGGTTTGCTTTGCCTTCCGCGGAAGCCCGAGTTTCTCCATATACGGTAATGTGGCGCAGATGAACTTTCTTGTTGGATACGACACTGTTTCCAAAACGGTGTCATTTAAGCCAACAGATTGTGCAAAGATGTAGTTGTTTCATCTCAACATGTTTTTCAAAATTGTGTTTTCAATTACAATAATGGCTGATTTAGTTTCAGCCTTAGTTCTTTTGAATTTTTCTAATTCACATGTAGTAGTCTATCTTTTCAAGGGAGAGTTAAATTCTCGACCTTTTGTTCTTTTGGTGATGCTTTGTATTTCCTTGAATTTTCAATCACAATTAAAATCATGAAAACCTTATCTCCGGTAACTATTTTCTTGTCCATCTCTATACTCTGTTTTAGTTTATAATCATCTCTATGATGTAAACCAAATATGACAAGACAATTCTATAATTTTGTTCAAAATTTAGTTTTTTTTTTCATTTTACTAATAAAATCTAGAAATACTACTTTTGTGTCTATTATATTATTGTGATGAAATACTTATAAGAAACAGATGAATGTGATTCTAATTCAATATTGCTTTTAAGGAATTATATTGGTCCTACTATTCTATTTTGATGTGTTCTATATTTTACTATATTCAATGGGATTATGGATTATAGAAATATTTTGAAAATATTATACTATTATTTATAAATAATTCAATTAGTTTTTCTTCTTAAGTTTCTTATAAAAAATAAATATATCTTATAAGAAATAAATATATTTTATATTTCATAAAAATCATACATTGTACATATCTAGGTGGATGATACATGGCCTAAATTAGATCATGAATCATAAAAATCCAGCTGTAGATAAACATAACAAGGATGAATGGTACAATCCTGGTCAAAAAAAATAAAAGGAAAAGTTATATGCATTAAAATGAGAAAATCTTCGCTTTTATTGTTTCTTATTTATCAGATTCTCTAAATGTAAATGACACAATTTGTAGATAATTTACTAAAAATGTAAGAATCTCATCATGTACTACCATTTATGAATCCTTATCCAATTGACCTTATAAATATTACTCATCAGATTGTCAAAAGTAAAAACTGACCATTCAGGCAATCACTTAAACTACAATCTAAGAAAATGGCCTCTCTATTCACTTCACTTCTCTTGTCTCTATGTTTATTCTCTTCTCCTATTTTCTCAAACGCAAACGCCAAACCAAAACTAGGCTTCACCGCGGATCTGATCCACCGCGATTCTCCTAAATCGCCATTCTATAACCCGGCGGAAACCCCTTCCCAACGTATGAGAAACGCTATCCACCGATCCTTTAACCGTGCTTCCCATTTCAGTAATCTTTTTGAAAAGGATGCATCACTTAACGCACCACAAACTGATATCACCAAATATTTCGGTATATATCTTATGAACGTATCCCTTGGGAGTTGGGACACCTCCCGTCCCAATCATGGCGGCCGCTGACACCGGAAGTGATCTCATCTGGACGCAGTGCAAACCATGCGATGATTGTTACACTCAAGTTGATCCTCTCTTTGACCCTAAAGCGTCTTCCACATACAAAGACGTTTCTTGCCCCTCAAGCCAATGTAGGGCTCTAAAAGATGATGCTTCTTGTTCCAAAAAAGACAACACTTGCTCTTACTCAATGAATTACGGGGATAACTCATACTCACGGGGTAATGTCGCTGTGGATACCTTAACGCTCGGCTCCACCGATAACCGTCCGGTGCAGGTTAAGAATATTATCATCGGTTGTGGTCACGAAAACGCTGTAACATTTAGAAACAAGAGCTCTGGAATCGTTGGACTTGGTGGTGGTGCGGTTTCGCTCGTTAAACAACTCGGAGACTCCATCGAAGGTAAATTCTCATACTGCTTGGTACCTGAAAATGATCAAACGAGCAAGATTAGTTTCGGAACCAATGCGGTTGTGTCGGGACCGGGAACTGTCTCAACTCCTTTGGTCGTGAAGTCTCCAGAGACCTTCTATTTTCTAACCCTAAAATCTATTACCGTGGGAAGCAAGAATATGCCAACCCCAGGCTCTGATATCAAGGGAAACATGGTCATCGATTCGGGCACAACTCTAACTCTGTTACCTGGGAAATATTATTTCCAGATTGAGAGTGCTGTTGCGTCTTTAATCGATGCAGAGAGGTCGAAAGATGAAAGAATCGGTTCGAGTCTTTGATACAATGCAACCGCAGATCTGAAAGTCCCAGTCATTACTATGCATTTCGATGGAGCAGATGTGAAGCTTGATTCCTATAATTCATTTTTTAAAGTCTCAGATGATTTGGTTTGCTTTGCCTTTGGCTTGAACTTGATTACGAGGGATGGGATATACGGGAATGTGGCGCAGAAGAACTTTCTTGTTGGATACGACACTGTTTCCAAATCGTTGTCATTTAAAAAAACAGATTGTGCAAAGATGTAGATGGTTCAGCTTAGCATGTGGCTAATTTCCTTTTTTCAAAAGTATGTTTTCAGTTATCATTATGGCTGATTTGATTTTAGCCTTAAAATAGTTATTTGAATTCATTCAGCAGGACCATAGCACTGCAAGAGAACAAAGCCTTTTTCGACAGACTTTCCAACGATACATAAACGGTCGGAAATTCTCGACAGTTTTGTAATGATATTCCGACGGATTTCGCACGACATGTTTCCCGTTCTCGCACTGCAACCGGTTTCGCAACCATAGTTATCGTCAGAATAGCGTAGAGAAATTGTCAGAAAATACCTCATCGAAAACCCGTCGGTAATTTGTAACACGTTTGCAACGACATTCAGATTTCCAACGAGATAAAATCGACCAATTTATGTCATTGAAAATTCGTCGAATACGGCTGTTTCCGACGTTATTCCGACGATTTCATCCGTTGGAAATATCCTATCGAACGTTATAGCATGTAATAAAATCGCCTTTAAAAGCGACTAAGCTTGCACCTTTGTGTCCAAAAAACTTTTTATCAACTAGAGATAAAATAGGTTATTAGTTTACCTTGCCAGAAAAATAAATAAAAACAATGTGAAACTTAAGATAAAAGGCAGACGAGATTTTTTAGGTTCTGTAAGACAATCCTTTGCTATTTTGTTTTGACATGCATAGAAGTTAACACATACTACGGAAATGTTAAAAAAAAAACGAGATAGTGTCGCCATGATAACTGCAATGCTGCTGAAACCCTAAACTTTATTAATGAACTAATGAAGCCAAATCATTTTTCTTTTATGATTAAAAAGTTGCCAAGATTCGTGCTCACTCTGTCAAAGACAACAACATTATCATTTTTCAAACAGTAGTTGATTAAACTAAATTAAAAATGGGTATATAAAATGAGTTATAACGATAAAGACAACAACGACTTTCCCTTTGCTTGATTATTTAAAACAAGTCCCTGATAAGAAGAAGACGTCTAGTGGAAAATAAAATGTTACAGAAAAGGCGCCAATACACAATTGTGGCGACATTATGAACTTGCTCAATAAGAGAAAACTTTAAAGAAAAGAGGGGGATATTAAACAATTATAACAAATCTACCAAAATTTTGACTATAAATAGATCACTACACATATGGATTTGTCTCATCGAAGTAAATATTAAATTGAAAGAGCAAAAAAATAAGTCTTAATAAACGCAAAGCATTAAAGAGATGGCAAAGAACCTCAACTCCGTTAGCTTCATCGTTCTCTTGCTGGTTCTTTTGGTGGCTTCCACCGGTATGAATTTATTCTCTAATCTCTATTATACTTTGTGTGTATATGTATATGCAAAAAACATTTACATAATAATCTTTTGCTGATGAATTTACTGAAATGTCAAAATGTAGAAATCCTGAAGAGCGATGCTGCATGCTTCACGTTCTTAGGCGAGTGCGGGCCGGAGCCGTTTACAGGTTCAAATGCTGATTGCTTAGCGTGTTGTGTAGCTCTCTACAAGAGTCCACCAGTTTGTGCTGGACGTGTTGAGGGAGTCCCGGCTCACTGCCATTGCTACAAATCGTAAAGAGGTTCAAAATAAACCTCATATATATAATTACCAAGTGTAACTTTTCTTTTCATTCGGTGTGATAAGGACATTACATGTGTGTGTGTGTGTGTCTGTGTGTGGTAAACTGGTGTCTGGTAAGTTTCTTTTGAATCCAAATAAAACATCAAGGGCAAAGCTTCACTGCTTCCCCTTAATAAATGTAAGCTCATGTTGTCTTCACTTTTGATTCGTTTTGAATAATAAACTCGTTTTTTGTTCCCCATTTCATTCGAAACTATATTCAAATTTCTGTCACTCCAAATTATCTAACAAATATTGACCATTTATTGGATAGTAAAATCTGATTTAAACATGTATGTTGCATGCTCAAAAGAGTATAGATGACTATCATAACAAAGCATGAGCTAATCTATATATTTGAAATAGGTTTTGAGTTGGAAATTTATTACTCTCGACTTCCAACCTTTTTACTTTCCAACCTTTTGGAGGAATACTTACGTTTCTAAAAATGTTTACTCTCGACTTCCCACCTCCTTACAAGCCAAATTTTGTCCATAAGCACACACAGAAAGAACACGTTTAAGACAATTTTTTTTTTTGCATGACTAGGAAAGTGGACTAATTAAGTTGTTAGAGATATGTTAAGATTACATAAGTGTTTTATACTTTTATGTAAACTTTAGTAAAACCGTGAAGAACGATTATAACTTTTGTATTAAGTTTTCTTGCTTAAAGCATTACAAGAGGCATAGTTCATTATTTATACTAAAGCTAACTCTTGTAAAACCCTAGTTGCCTTACACATTGGCATTGTTTGGTAACAAGCTTAGGGCATTGAAACTATTCTTTGTCTCAATATGAGTCATTGTCCTTTCCTGCAATTTTGTTCCTTTTGCAACGGCTCTGTTTCGTCCTTGTTTCTCTTCATCAATTCTTTTGTCTTTTGTGACAAGTTGTTGAGTGGGCTTGATGGGCCTTTCGGTTTGAATGTTGTTATAGGGCTGAACAACTGGGCCCAATCACAATCCTTCACCAAGCTCAGTTTTGAGCTTCTCACTAATATTTTAGACATCCATCCTAGATTTGAATTCTAAAACATCGGAAATATTCGATTATTGCCTTATTACTTGTATTGATTTGAGCTATGAATCTTAGAGATCGCTCAACGCTTGTATATTAGTTAAAAAAATTTAAGAAAAAAAGTTATATTGTATATTAAAGAGTTAAATGGGCCTCAAATCTGAATTAGGATAAAGAATGGCTTTTTAGTATGAGTGGGTGGATACTAAAATGTCCAAATTAACAACGAATTGAGTATCATTTAGTAAGGACAACTAACTGGCCAGTCCGGAAATGGAGATGCGGGAATGTGTTTGGAGAGAATAGAAAGTGTAGAGACCGTGTGAAGTTTGTGAAAGACATCGCACAGGAGGTGGCAAAGGCAAATAATTGTGGCAGCGGTAGTAACAATTCCAGGAGTCGGATGGAAAGACAAGTCCGGTGGAGTAAGCCTAGCTTGGGATGGTGTAAACTCAACACGGATGGTGCTTCTCATGGCAATCCGGGTTTAGCCATAGCGGGGGGAGCGTTGAGAAACGAGTATGGTGAGTGGTGTTTTGGTTTTGCGCTGAATATTGGTCGTTGTTCGGCGCCTTTAGCGGAGTTATGGGGAGTGTATTACGGGTTGTTCATGGCGTGGGATCGTGGGATTACGCGGCTGGAACTTGAGGTAGACTCCGAGATGGTGGTTGGGTTTTTAAGGACAGGAATTGGTTCTTCCCACCCGCTGTCATTCCTGGTACGTATGTGCCATGGCTTCTTATCAAGGGACTGGATAGTCCGGATTGGGCATGTGTATAGGGAGGCCAACCGTCTTGCGGACGAGTTGGCTAACTATGCGTTCGATTTACCTTTAGGGTATCATGGTTTTGCTTCTCCCCCGAGTAGTTTAGACTCGATTTTGAGAGATGATGAGTTAGGAACTTCGGTTCCAAGACTAGTGCGGATGTAATTTTAATTTCATAAATAAATTCTGGGAGGTGTTTACCTCCCGGTGCCTACCAAAAAAAAAAAACTAACTGGCCAGTCCGGAGAAAATTGGGGCCACATACAAAACAAAATGGGGCCCAATAGTGTAATTCTATATTTAATATTTTGTATTATTATATAATTTTTATATTCATTTAATTTATTTTGTTTGATAAAATGTATTAAAAAGTGAAGTGTGATTTAACTTTTCTAAGGATTCACACTAAAACAATAATTTTATTTTTCTTTTAGTCATATTTGTTTTTGTTTAGGTATGTAACATTTATTTACGTAGTTACATACTACAACTAAAAAAAAGAAAATCCAAAATCCTAATTGGAACCCACAAAAATAGGGGCTTCATACAATTGTTTTATTTGGCTGCCCTTAGGGCCGGCTCGACCACGTGACTGTTTGAATTCTTGTTTTTTTTTTGTCATCCGTTTAATTAATGATACTCAAACGAACCATTTATGAGAAATATTATTTATATAAGTGATATGATACGGTTTGGTACGAATGTTTCGTGTTAAAAATCCGTTTTTATATTCGCACAAAGAGAAACTAAAAATAAAGAAAAATAAGAGAATTCATCATTGTCGATTTAGATCTCCTTCAGATATACTAAGAACGCTGACCATTTGGTTGGAGAAGACACAATCTTCACCAAATCTGAACAGTCTGAAAAAACGCGACATCTTGGTTATCAACTTCAATCATACATCTCATCGCCAAGAGAAAGCCTTCCACTTCGGTATAAAGTGGAGATAGGCTTCGTCGGGTGTTTGTTTGAATTTGTATCTATGTTTATATTGTTTAGTGAATGCTTCCACTAAAAACATATAACTAGTTAATACAAATTTAAATAAAAAGATTGAACAAAAAAAAATGATAGTGAACATTCGTAAGATTGTTGAATATTACTTCTCAGCTCACAATTGGTGACTAATTATTGATGAACAACACAAAACTCACAACATAACTCAAGGAAACTAATTAAAGTGCCAATGTAAAAATATATAATAAACGAGAAAGGCAAAACAAAAACAAAGCATAAAGTGGATTTGGGATAGATGAGGAATAGAAGCTTAGGTCATGGAATCAACGGTGAGGATGGTGCTAAGATTCATGGGATGCATGTATTCAGGAGAGCCATTGAGGATTTGTTGAGCTATGATTCTACTTGCTTTTTCTGATGGGTGAAAAGGATCCCAAAAGGCAAAGAGATCTCTGTTTGGGCAAAGATTTGATAATGGAGTGCATAGCCCTATCCCATTGTACGGCCCTTGTCCACAACAAGCCACCTTCGACGTGACGAATCCTGCCAAAGATTAGATCGTAAATCACTAAGTCAATTCGAGGAGCGGACGTAAAATTTAAACTAAAATGAAACCAAACTCGGTATATTAAAAATAAAATACAATTTGAAAACGTATAACATTAAGTTTAATAAATTTTCGTATTTTTTTTAATTATTCAATACATCGTCGCAACTAAAATAAACTGAAATCTTTATGATTTATCAATGAAATTTAAGAAAAATCAATATATATATATATATATATATATATATTCTCAAAACTAAAGACATATATAACTTGATGTTCAATAAAATATTACCTTGTTTTAGAATATTGTTATTTTACTTAATTGTTTTTTTTCCTTTTCTTAGAAAAGAAAATCTATAAAATTAATTATGAGGGACAAATTAATAAGAACAAGTACCATATGCTTGTGGGTCGCTAATGAAGTCCATGTGCATTTGTTGAGTATTAGCGGCAATGAAGGCCGAAGATCCAACTTCGTTGTTGAGGTCTGTTATCATTTGAATTAGTTGTGGGTTGAATAGTGACGCGGCTCGTTGGAGTTCGGTAGCACACTCGCCGTTGCGGCTACGTTGCGCCAGCTCGGCCGGGACGCAACCCATTGGTCCTGTTCCAGTCACAAGGACACGTCGAGCACCCAAATCGTACATTTTCTACAAAACAATTTGAATGATATAAGAGATAATGAAGTTTCAACATGTATCATACTATTAATTCAAATAAGTAACTAGTAATGGCGAAGTATTGATGAAATTTAGAGGAGATAGTGAGATATTTCATATTAGGACCATTTTTTTTTATATAAAGCTATTGTTCCTTTTCGTTTGAATAAGCCATACGTGATGAAATAGCTTGTAAATGAATAAACTAACCCGTAAGACTTTGCGGTATTCAGAAATGACAAAGACAACGTAGTCAGGAAGAGAGAATTGACGAGATCTTGCAGAGAAAGGGACCAAGTAGTAGTTGTTGACGAAATCATTGCCTCCAAGTGTTATTAGGACAAGAGCTCCGTTCACGAGCCGATTCATCTCTTCTTCTCCGACCAACCCGCTTACTCGAACCTTGTACTGCTCGAAGTACTCTAGCTGCTTTGTGATCCTAATAATATTCAGCTGCATTCAAATTGTCAAAACACCTCTTAGCATCAAGATTTTAAGAATGCCGTTAACTCGATGGTAAGATTTATTCCGGTTGAACTTACAAACTGGATTCCGGTGTCGTTAAGGATTCCAATACCCGCGGAGGCGAAGTTAGCTCCCCTTAAGAGTTTGTCCTTCTTCAGCATTGGACTAAGGTACGGCATTGGAGACTCTTGACCCAAATGTTCACCTATAAAAGATCATTGTTATTATTAATGTAATTTTGGTAACGTTGAGTGTTCATTTTCTTGGGGAACAAGAAATTAAAAGCTTACTGATGAGATCTGGAATGTTTAGACCATTGGAGAAACGGCCCGTAGGACGATGAGTTGGGAAATCGATACCATAAGGGTAATTATCGGCACGAGCAGTGGTAGCAAGAAAGTCATTGTTACCATTGTCAACGAGAGAATCTCCAAACACAAGGAAAGCCCTAGCATTTGCTTGCGGAACAAGTAAGCTCGTCACTTGCAGAATGCAAA
The DNA here is from genome assembly GCF_000001735.4 of Arabidopsis thaliana. Lineage (NCBI taxonomy): Eukaryota > Viridiplantae > Streptophyta > Magnoliopsida > Brassicales > Brassicaceae > Arabidopsis > Arabidopsis thaliana. The sequence continues at coordinate 12,604,634 of NC_003076.8, forward strand.
ACCCTAGTAGTGCCAACTTAGCCACCGAGTTCGTCATTGTTTATAGATTTAAAATGGTAATATTTGTGAAAAATCTTTGAATATGTTTCTGTGAACTCTGTTTTGGTGTTTTGCTATGAAATGAGAATGTAGAAGAGAACATGATTGTCTCTATATATATAGGTGCATATGTAAAAAGTAATAGAGAGGAAAATGGGGGCATTAATGGAGGTCTTCACCAGCTTTTACCTATTGGTGTTAGATTGATTTTAAAGGGAGACAACTCTAAATGTACTAGAGTTGTGATTTTGGTTGAGAATAAATAAGTGATGATGGTAAAGTTTTTTTATTATTATTTATTAAATAAAGTGTTATATTTTTCATCCATATTACAGTACTTTTCTTTAATTTGCTATATATAATAACAACTATACAATTTATCAACCTAACTATTCATCCATTTACTAGAATTTTTCATTTATCAGCGTTTGCCTAATCCACTCTCGAATTTGTGTAAGAATATAAATACCATATTATATATTTTTTATCAAAAATAAATGTGAGCTTGTGCATCGAATTATTGAAGTGACTCATCTAAACAGTGAGAGTAACAAACTCAGAGAAACCATAAGAAACATTCAACATTTTTGTAACTTTCAAAATGGAATCTATTTGGAATTCCCTGTCAACATCATATATATTGCTAATAATTATGCATATCTGAGAATGTATTAAGTGCATAAATATTTAAAACGAAATTATCATTTTTAATATTGCAGAAACGAAATTATCATTATCATAGTATACTAGTTCAACTACTAATTCAACTACTAATTCAACTAGGGGCATACAAAATAATTAACTAGAATATAGAACTATATCTATATAATTATTAATCAAAACTATTAGATGAAAAAAAAGAACTCAGTAAAAGTCATAATTTACACATATACATTTTTAGAGTAGTTAAGGAAAAAGTTAAAACTACTTTTGGGGGCGAGATTAAAAGACATGATGTGGTAGACCCAGAGACACGGAGAAGTTTAATTTCATGCCAACATTTTCATGCGCTTCAATTTTGGCGTTTTAATTGGATAAAAAATTTGGTTGTAAAAAGGAAATACAGGTCCCTTTGGGAATAGGATAGAATTATTTGAAGTACTTTGTTCAGATTTACTCCCAGAGCCGCAGAGTTAGATTCTGACAATGACTATGACATTCAGGTTGCTTTTTGTTTTTCTTTTTTCCTTTGATATTTGGAAGGTTTTGCAACCATCTAGAGAGAAAAATGGGTGTTCACATGTATAAATTTATTTCTGTAGAATTTTTGTTGCATATTTGTTCACATAATTACTATAAAATTTAGGGCTTTAAAATTTGAATTGTAGGTACAATAAATGTAGCTGTAACATTAGTTTAGTAATATAAGTTAATGATCTGATCGGCTGCAGAATATTAATTAACTGACAATTTTAGTTGGCTAAACAAGACAATTTTAGTTTTGGTTTATATCAAAATTAATTAACAAGACTAACACGATATATATTGACTGTAAAATCCAGCAAATAAATATTTATTTCTTCTTAGTCCTTACAAAATTTATCTCAAGCAGATATTGTCTTAACAAATTTAAACAATTCGACTTTTACATTAAAAATACTTTTAATAATTATTTCCTTTATCGGTCCTATTAATTTTAATATATTACAAAATCTCAAGGATTATATTTAAACACAACTAACCATATTTATATTGATCCTCACGCAAGATAAGCATACGCAAGATAAGCATACGCAATTTAACGAATATTTGTGCCTCAGTAGATGCAAATCTTACTTAAATTCATAATCACAATCTAAATTCCAGCTTTTCTTATTTTCATTTATTTCATATTCTGAAATTTGCTCTAATGATTTTCTCTGCATAGTCCATTTTAACCAACAACTTTATAGCTAAAACCCATAATCATCAATCTCCATTCCTGGAGATTTTTACATTTAAATATCCTATAATTAATAATCAAACTTTTTTCAAAATTAAAATATTATAAAACGTTTTAAATATTTATAATATAAAACTTTACAAAATTTCAAATATTATAAATATTTGAACATATAAGAATCTATATTTTTCTTTTGAACACATTTGGAAAATAAATAATGAGTTTACTACAATATTTACCGAAGAATGCTATTGAATTAAATTCTTAAGATTTATCATATTTAATGAAAGATATTTTGCATCTTGATTCTTTGTTTTTAAAATTTCGATTATTTTGTGTGATCTCAACTAACTACTCCCGCATAAAATCTCTGATTTCTTTTCTCCACAATATCCATTAAGTCACTCTTCAATATGAGATTGGTAACATATTCATTAAAAAACAAAGAAAACTCGAAAAAGTATATCTACAACAAAGTTAGTTGATCTATTTCTTATTTTAATATATTGGTCAAATAGGTTTTTCTAATAGTTTAAACCTAAATTTATCCTCAGTTTCTTGCACACTTAAAAGAAACTAAAATTTCCTAACTTATTTACAAAATTCAAAGAGAAATAAAATAATCTCAAATCCTTCAAATGAATTAGAATTTTGGGGAAGTCAAAACTTGCACAATCGAAATTGTACTTAGGGTTCGTTCGAGAAAATAAACTTTGTGAGAATCTCAAAGAACAACATAATCGATTGTTAACCACAGATGTTGTTTTTGATATTATTAATGAAAATAAGTGTTTAATCGTACAAGTGTTTGGATTTGAAATAGGAAAAGTGTTTCTGCCTTCAAAGTCGGAGCTATTGTGTTATCCGAAGTTGAGAGCATTTTCTTGTCCCTCCTTTGTGAAGTCCTTGGAACTCCTTATACACTGCTGATAGATCGCCTCTCCAGCTATATTCTCAAAAGATTTCCATTTATCCTTTGGTCGGATACATGATATATTTGCCTAAGAAAAATTCCTTATTCTTCAAAGACTTCGGAAAATCTTCTGATTTGATATTATCTTCGAAGATTCTTCCGTATCATTTCTCAGATTATCGGAAATGATCCTGTTTTCCTAAAAATGATCCTTTGATCGTGATAGGATTTTACAAGTATCTGCTTCGGATATTCTTGATGTTTGCCTCGGAGTACTTTCTCTTGGTTCATTGATCGTTCAAGAGGTGACTTCGGGGTAACCGGTATACTTTGGCACGGGGCATGGTGATGACTGTCCCTTGCGCTCAGTTGATTGTTTCCCGAGGCGACATAGACGGTTCCCAAAGCGTTTTCACAATCGGCTCGGGATGTGTTTCTAGGACTAACACCGAGTCCTTTTATATGAACTTACTCTCGGGAGTATGATTTGCCCGAGGATACCAAACCGTTGCTTCAGAGAAGGAAAAGCCATCCTCCAACGATTGGCGAGGCTGGAGGTTCGAGTTGGCAGGATGCGCCCGAGCCTCAGGTTCTTCTAAAGGTGAAAATCGAAGAGCTCTACTTTGCACCAGAAGAAACAGAGAAGCTTCTGCAAGCTGCACATGTGCTGGAAATAGCGCGGGCTCAAAAGACAAAACAAACCAAAAAGGCGAAGAAACCCGAACCTCATGGTTCAACCCTTTATACCAAGACATCCCTCGGGGACTTGAGGGCTCGTATTGGTTTCAGCGTGATAGTCACCCATCGAGTTCCCACCCGAGAGAAAGAGCAAACGATATCCCCGAGGGTTTCTTCACATTGTGCTAGGGGTTCTATTTCTTCATTTGGTTTCTGATCCCGAGGCAAATACTTGAGTACGTGACCACGTACAAGATCATTCTTTCCCAATTGACCACTCGCGCCCTGAGGCACCTCGTTGGGATTTTGGTACGCAGTTACGAGACAGATACGGGTGACTAGCGAGTAAGTTTGCAAAACAAGACCGAGCTAAACAATGAAGTAGCTTGAGAGAGTAAGGCTGCGAAACTAGTCAATCATTCGTTTTGTCCCCGAGGTGACCATCGATCTTCATTGTTTGGCTCGGTCTCGTTCTCGGGGTGGAAACAAATCTTTCACAAAACCTAATAAAAGAGATGTATGTTTTTTTTTCCTTTCCATCGACCTTAACCCGAAAAAAACGCCAAGCTAAAGAGTAAACCCCAAACTCTATTTTTCTTTCCGTTGACCTAAATCTCTCGCGGTCTCGCCGGTGATTCCTCTAACGTATCTAAATCGTCGCCATCGGCGATTCCTCCACCGTCTCTATGTTCCCGTCGTCGTTCTTCCTCCTAGAAGCTTCATATTAGTTCCTTTCACTACTTTTAGCTATGATTTATGTATAGTTTTTAGAGTCTTTTGTTATTTGTAAAGTCTTTTCTAGTCTTTTTAGGTCTTTACAATGTTGGGATGCATTTGAAGATTATGGAACATTCTTGAGCAAAACAGACAACTTAAGCTGCCGCAGTAATCCGGAGACGAAAATTAACATAGGTGTCGATCGACACAACCCCTGGTGTCGAGCGACACCAATACCTGACGGTAATTGAATTGCACAAGTTATTGATGTTTTGCAGATTTTTAAATTCGGTACAGAACTTTCCCTTATTTATAAAGAAGGCCCATCACGTTTTAGAAACTTATATATTGATTTTTATGGTCATTGTTTAGACCTTACTATTATTCTCTATTCTGTACTTTGGGGCAAAACCCTATGGAGACTCCCTTTAGTGAAGATTCTTCTAAACTCTTTTCTCTTTTTAATTTCATCATTGATTTCTTATTCAATCATGTTTTGTTCTTCTATGATCATGCTTCAGTAGTTCTCTTGTTGGGTTTAGGGATTCTCATTAGGGATTTGGATGAATTAGCAGATCAAAAACCCTGTTAGGATAATATATTTAGAATTCTTCATCTTAGATTGTTCTTAAGGTTAGTTTTAGAGTAACTAACTAGAACTTGATTTTAGGATAATAGGTATACCCACCATAGGTATTTATTACTAGAACTATCTAAGATGAGCCTAGTATTTAGATGCGTGCTAGCGTCCATTAGTTAGGTGAACTTATCAAACCTGATTATAATGCTTGCTTAGTTCTAGGAATTTACAAGAGAGTTGGAATCAATACTATTAAGCATAGTGAGTAGCACGGCACACCACCAGTTACTTTATATTAGTGACTTGTGTTCAAGAATGGTTCGATAATATTCATAATTTACTGCTAAATTTACTATTCTGATATCTCCTGAGAATTTCTCTAAACCTGACATCTTAATCATCTGAATCTAAAGCCAACTTTTAATTGCTTTCTTGTCTTTTACTTTTATAATATTTTCTGTTTAGCTTTATTCGAAACTGTTAGTCTATTGTGTGATCCGAGAACTTTGTGGAATTCAATCCCTAAGTGCTATAACAACCTCTTTATTTGAGAGAATAGTCATTAGGGTAATTTGACTCATATCAAATTTGGCGCCGTTGCCGAAGTTCTCTTCGATTTACCAATAGATTAGGTGTAGAATTTAGGCTAAGCTTTTCTTTTCTTTTGTTACTTGCGTGTTTTTTTTCTTTTTTTTCTTGTGTTTCAGGAGTTTAAGAAATTCAAACGCAACTCACGATGTTGATAGTAGTACCTGATGCTGTTGGAGTGTTACGCGACAGAGCTGGTCAGGCATACAATGAAGAGGGTCAGAAAATAGATAACAGGGAAACCTGATACCAGAAATCGCCGATGGTGTCGATCGACGACAACTTGGAAAGCAATAAAGGTTACTTTTCTCAACAACTTTTATAATGATGCAAGGTCCGAGGAGCTGATAATGAAGATCTCTACCTTCTCTCAAGAAGCAGCTAAAGCATTTAAAGCCGCTTGGATCAGATTCAAAGGATATTAGAGAGATTGCCCGCATCATTGTTTCACTGAGGTTCAGTTGTTAGGTATCTTCCTTAGAGGAGTTGATTGAAAGCTAGTAATGGGAATTTCATGTCAAGATATCCAGAGGATGCAACAATGTTGATTGAAAGCTTATCTTCTAGTATTAGTACCAACAGCGTTGACATTACAAGGAAAACGCAAGTTCAATATGTTGCACATGTTGACAGTTTTGCCATTTTAGAGAAGATGGATCAACATGGATATATGAGCTACAATCAGCAATCTACACATCAGAAACCGGTTCAGCAATCTACAAGCTTCACTCCGACTTATGCTTCTTCAACCCAAGCCCACTGATAATAGGTTTTTAGTCAATTGTCCTAAAACACCAATCATGTCGTTGTAGTATTTTAGGTGTCAATCCAAATGGGTGTGATGCAAACAGATGAGATGTGATCAGAAGTCACTAAGTCAAGCCAAGCAATAACAGTTTTGGGGTTTCTAACAGTCCTAGTGAACATGCAGAAAACAGAAACAATAACAGAATTAGTAAAATCACTCGACCACAACAGGCTGATGCCAGAAGTAGGATGTGGCCGAGTAACAGGCAGGATATGAAACAGATATACTCGACTGCACAGTCTGTTGCCAGACACTGGGTGTGGTCGAGTAAGTTGATCGAGTGATTGCAAAAACAAAGAAACAAGCAATGAGAACGATTAAGTGATAACGATAAAACAGAGAAATCAGATAGACGAGAAATTCCTAAGGATGGGGTAATCGAATAGAGTGGTATCCTAGCCTATCCGAATGATTAACAAGCGCAATCAAGCTATCCCTAGACAACAGGTTCAACAACAGATCAATTCACTCCCGTGATAGAAATCCTCAAGCAAAGCTAGCCCAGACTAATTCCTATTAACGAAATCTAACTATGCAGGCAATAAGAACAGACTGATAATCTCAATAAATGCTCTAAACGGCCAATCCCTTGGGATAGAGACAAATATCTCAGGAACTAGTGGATCAAGCATTCCATCGAACACCTTTTGGGTGCGGGAATGCTTGGGATCGAATTCCAGTTGATCAAAAATAAATAAGCATTAAACACAACTAGTCCTGAAGGGATTCAATCAATTCTAAAATTTAACCATTCTACAGACTATGGATTCCCCAACTACTCTATCCCATCCCTAAGAATTCTAAGTCACTACTAAGACAACATGCTCAAAGACATAAACGCAGGTAACTGATAATATTGCATAAGTAAAGAGATAAAGAGTAGAGAAACAAGATGACAGATGAAATCAAATGCGGAATCTGAATAACTTGGAAAAATCTCGAATTACAGGTTACAGAAGCAAAAGCGGCGCAGAAGAGTAAAACAGAAAATAAAACTGAAGCAAAAACTCAATATCGACTAGATGTCCCAAGACAGAACCCTAAGACATCTGTTTATACAAAACGAAATAAAATAATAGTAGACGGACCAATAACCTAATCGCCCGGCCCATAGAATGATAATGGGCCGAGATGGGCTTCGTGATCCGATGGAGGTCCAGGTCGATCGACACCAGCCAACGCAAACACTGCAGAACCCGATAGTGTCGACCGACACCAACATGGTGTCGATCGACACCAACCCAGTACAGCCCTGCGAATTCTCCTAAACCCGATTTCATCTGTCTCAAAGGTAACCAAACCCAAGGTTCCTTTTCCCAAGAGTCCTAGGAAGTCCAAACAGGAGCTAGATGATGCTAGATGCAAAGCTATGATGGATAAGTTGATGGTAAAGATGCAACTTATAGATGCTGTGAAGTCTTCTCCTATGATCAGACAATATGTGAAGAGGATGGTTACTAAAGATTTGCTTACTAAGAAAGCTGTGATGAAGATATCTACACAGGTTAGCGACATTATTCAGAACAAGATTCCAAAGAAACTTCCAGATCTAGGTAGCTTTGTTCTCAATTGTGGTATCCTTAACGAGAGTTTTGAGCGATGCTTGTGCGATCTTGGTTCTAGTGTCAACTTGATGCCACGTTCAGTTGCGTTTCGGCTTGGTTTGACAAATTTAGAGCCTACGCAAATCACTCTTGTTCTTGCTGATCGACTGTCCGTAGACCCGATGGTATCCTATATGATGTCCCTATACAAGTCGGTTCTAGCTACATTCCTACAAATTATGTGGTTTTATCTTATGAGAAAGAACCTAAAGATCCTCTAATCTTGGGAAGGCCTTTCTTAGCCACAACTGGTGCCCTAATTGATGTAAGGAAGGGCAGAATAGGCTTGAATGTAGGTGATCTTACAATACAGTTTGACATGAATTAGGTGGTTAAGAAGCCTACCATCGATGGGCAGACTTTCTACGTGGATACTATCTCTTCTCTGGCTGACGAATTTCTGAAGATGACACATGCCGATCCTTTGAAGCATGCTCTAATTCCTTCAATAGACAAAGTTCCCGACGGGTATGGTAAGCTACTGGATAGAACTGAGCATGTAATGCAATTAGTTGCTCAGGAGGAGTTAATTGGCACATCTACAAACGCAGCAACAGTTGGCGACTGGAGCCCAAAAAAAGCTCCTAAAGTTGATCTAAAATCACTTCCTCCAGGGCTAAGGTACGCATTTCTTGGTGACAATTCTATTTACCCTGTCATTGTTAATGATTCTTTAAACAAGGCAAAGCTCACTTTATTGATAAGCAAGCTGCGCAAGTATCGCAAAGCTCTTGGCTATTCTCTTGATGATATTGCAGGTATCTCTCTGGACTTATGTATGCATAGGATTCACCTCAAGGATGAGTCTAAGCCCTCAGTTGAGCATCAAAGAGACTAAACCCGAATCTGAAGGATGTTGTTAAGAAGGAGATCATAAAACTGTTGGAAGCTGGGATCATCTATCTAATTTTAGATAGTGATTGGGTTAGTCTAGTGCATGTGGTTCCTAAGAAAGGAGGTGTTATAGTGGTTAAGAATTACAAGAATGAGCTGATTCCTATGGTACTTGATGGATACTATGGGTTCTAAAATCCACACTAGAGATTTGTAATTGAGATTATGAGAAAGGAGGGCTATAACTTCACTGAAACCTTGAGAGTTATATTGCTAAGAACGAATGGACTTTTTGTATTGATTATGACAAAGCTTTTATAATGTGAAATGAGATTACAAGTGTAAAAGTATGTGTGTGAATGTAAGCTGAATTGAATGTGTCTTCCAAGTCGTCCTTGCTCCCTTATATAGGTCTACGCACGTGGTAGCTCCGTCCGGGATCTGCGGAGATCCTCCTAGATATTCGGCAGGTCAGTTCCGAGATATTAGGTCCACTCCGCGAATATCTCCTCATCAGTTCTTAAGTTGTTATTCGCTTATCTCCCTTCATCAGGTGACCGGGCTTATCCGGCCCAAGTACCTATTCGCGTATGTGGGCTCATCAGCTGCGTAGGTCCTCTACTTGGTGGGCTTGGTGGGCTTTGTGGGCTGGCTTGGTATTTTTGCAGGTGGATTCCTGGAGGGGAATCCAGCTCCAACAGATACTCAGGATTCTTTCAGATACCAATCCATCAAGATGATCAGGAGAAGACCACATTCACGTGTCCCTATGGTACTTTCGCCTATCGTAGAATGCCGTTTGGTCTTTGTAATGCTCTTGTGACATTTCAGAGATCTATGATGTCGATCTTCACAGACATGATTGAGGATCATGGAAGTTTTATGGATGACTTTTCTGTTTATGGGTCTTCATTTGAAGCATGCTTGGGGAACCGCAAAGTTCTAGCTAGATGTGAAGAGAAGAATTAGCTTTTTAATTGGGAGAAATGTCATTTCATGGTTCAGGAAGGTATAGTTCTTGGTCACAAAGTTTCAGGTGTTGGTATTGAGGTTGATAAAGCCAAGATAAAGGTTATGAAAAGTTTACAGGCACCAGATAGCGTGAAATCTGTGAGGAGTTTTCTTGGACATGTTGGATTTTACAGGAGGTTCGTCAAGGATTTCAGTAAGATTGCCAGGCCACTAACAACTTTGCTTGCTAAGGATGTGAAGTTTGACTTCAATTCTGAGTGTCATGCTGCTTTTAATGAGATTAAGAATGCTTTAGTGAGTGCTCCAATAGTTCAAGCTCCGGACTAGAATTTACCTTTTGAGATAATGTGTGATGCGAGTGATTTTGCAGTTGGAGCTGTTTTAGGACAGGGGAAAGACATCAACTTCATGTTATTAACTATACAAGTAGAACACTTGATGATGCACAACAGAATTATGCGACAACAGAGAAAGAATTGTTAGCTGTGGTTTTTGGTTTTGAGAAGTTTTACCCTTATCTGGTTGGGTCCAAGGTAATTGTGCATACAGATCATTCAGCACTCAAGTACCTTATGCAGAAAAAGGATGCTAAGCCAAGATTACTACGATTGATTCTTCTTCTTCAAGAGTTTGACATCAGTAAGGGATAAGAAATGGATTGAGAATGGAGTTGCTGATCATTTGTCAAGGATCAAGGTTGAAGATGACGTTCCCATCAATTATTTTTCTACCTGAAGAAAGTATTTACTTGGTTGAGACAAGTTTGCAGGAAAATCTTAGCAGTGTCAATTCACGCGCAGATGAGAGCTGCAAAGAATCAGTGTCGATCGACACCACACCCCCTGTCGTTCGACACCATCGCGCTTCACAGACAGATGGTTCTGCACCTCCTTCCCCGCCCACATCTATTTCAGTTCCCTGTGATAGGTACTTCTCCATCTCTTCTCCTACTTATCCTTCGGTTACTTCTTTAGAATCTTTGAAGTGTGCTTCACTGGTAAACGAGCATCGGGTTTCTCGAGAGCTTGTTTCCTCTGCTGATTTTGCAGGTAACAATGGGAGTATCGATCGACACCACCACCAGTGTCGATCGACACCAGATGCTGCACATAGCCGATCTGTTTACACACCGCATTGGAAGGCGAGATTGCAGCATAAGTCCCATGTTCCTCCATCCAAGTCCTGAACTCCGCCAAGTTAAGCTATTGACTATAAACAAGCGCTTAGTAGGAGGCAACCCACTGGTATGGTTTTCTTTTTCTTTTATTTTTTGTTTTTCTTTTATTTTTCTCGCTTACTCCGGATTTGAATGCCACTGGGGACAGTGACGTTGAAGTCTGAGGGAGGCAGTTACTAAGTGCATTTTTCTGTTAGAGTCTTTTTCTTATTTATGAGTCGTTTTATTGAGTCAAAACTTTTGTTCAAAATTATGATCTCTCCTTCGAGTTTATTGCCTGGATTGCTTATTTACTCCATATTCAAATCAATTCGACTAATGGAAAATCCAGAAGGCCAACCAACAAACTTAAGGACATTCGTTCCGAACATAATCCACAAAGGCTGGAGCTAATCTCACTGCTCTTCCTTTTACCTCATCAAAACGGTTAGAGTTCGTAGGACTTGACTAAGAAAGTATTTCTCTCCCTTGATAAAAAATATGTATACTAATGAGAGATTGAAAGGATTTTCAGATAATGTATAGGGGTAAGAATGTTTCCTATTATCCCATTATTATACATTGTTTGAAATGATCAATTACAAAGGTTGGAAAAATGCCGAGGGTGTCGATCCAGTATGCGAGTTCCCCTTTGTTTACTCTCTAAAAAGAATAAGTTTAGGGGAGAGAAAAAGTACCGGAAATAAAAAGAAAATGAGTGGTCGAATTGTTATGGTATACTACATGAATAAGTCTAGAAGGTTTATTAAACGTTACCCTGATTGATGAGAAACCAACGATGAAAGCCTAATGTATTAACGACTCAACAGAGTTTGCGGACCAAGTCATGATCCCAACGATCACCTAACCATATAAGGAAGTTGCTCTGTTTTTGATACAATCTGTATACGATTGATACGATTGTGATTATGCATTGATTGTAATTTAGGATTTTCTATGATCTCTTTTGTAGCCTATAAAAGACATGTAATATGCATCAAAGTAAATACAAGAAACTGTTTACAGTTTCTAAATCTTTATGATATCAAAGCGACAAAGTTTTTCTTCAAAAATTCTTTGTGATCTCTGAAACTTCGAATGACAAACCCGAACCAGACTGAAGCTCCGGCTGCGACTGTGGAGGTGAGAAGAACCATCTCTCCTTACGAGTTGACCTCTGCCGACAATCCCGGCGCGGTGATATCACACCCTCTCTAGAAGGGAGTTAATTACGACGAATGGGTTTGCGGGATGAAAACGGCGTTGTCATTACGCAAGAAATTCGGATTCCTCGACGGCTCAATCCCAAAACCGGCTGATGGATCACTTGACTTGGAAGATTGGTGGACGATTCAAGCACTTCTCGTGTCTTGGATAAAGATGACTATAGATCCATCGATGCGTTCAACAATCTCTCACAAGATGTGGCAAAGGATCTATGGGATCACTTGAAGAAACGATTTGGGGTGATGAATGGGGCTCGGATTCAACAAATCCATGCTGGATTAGCTTGTTGCAAACAGAGAGGTGCAGCAATCGAAGCGTACTATGGGAAGCTGACCCAAATGTGGGATAGTCTTGCGAGTTACCGACCAATACGAGCGTGTAAGTATGGTTTGTGTACGTGTGATCTTGCGACGGCACAAGAAGCGGATCTTGAAGAAGACAAGGTGCATCAATTTCTTTGTGGACTTGATGATCAGTTTCGGACAGTTCGTTCAACCCTTGTTGCTCGTGTTCATGTGCAGCCATTAGAGGAAGTCTACAACATTTTGCGACAAGAAGAGGATCTTCGCATAAATGTTGAGGAGAAGCCTACAGATGTGACATCCTTTTCAGTTCAAACCTGACCTCGTTTCAAACTTGACGACAAGGAAAAAGGAGTTATGTGCAACTTTTTTAATCGCATTGGCCATAGCCCAGACAAGTGTTATGCGGTGTTTGGCTATCCAAAATGGTGGGGTGATAGGCCAAAAGGCAGAACTTTGCAAGGACGAGGTCATGGCGGTACTAACGGAGGAGCTAGAAGAGGTTGTGGGAGCACCTCCTACACCAATGCAGTCCAAGTCAATCCACTGACAAGCTATGAGCAAGCTAACTACGTTGTGACAGAAAAGGACAGTGACGAAGTAACGGGATTTATCGATTTGCAGTGGAAAGCAATTAAGAATCTTCTCAACAATGGGAAGACTAACGAAACTGAAAAAACTGACGGGTAAGTCTTCTTTGCCTTTAAGGATAGTGGATACTGGTGCATCGTATCACTTGATGGGTCACTTAGACATTCTAGAAAGTGTTAAGGAAATGGAACAAATCAGTATTGTATTGGTCGATGGAAGAGAAAAAGTGGCAGTTAAGGAAAGATCAGTTAGGATAGGACCTTGTTTGATACTCCGCTCAGTTTATTATGTTGAGAATTTCCACACAGATTTGATTTCTCTTTGCCAAGTGATGGATGAGAACAATTGCGTAGGGCAGTTAGCTGATCGTTTTCTTGTGGTTCAGGACCGCACTACGAGGATGGTGTTTGGAGTTAGTAGACGTACAGGAGGGACTTTCCGCTTTAGAAGTATGGAGTCAGCAGCATTTGTGGAAGTAAGAGATGATAAATCTTTTGAGCTTTGGCATAAGAGGATGGGATATCATTCAAACAAAGTAGTTGGTCTTCTCCCTGTTGTTTCAAATGTTGTTTCTGATATTTTGAATAAAGCGTGTGATGTTTGTCTCCGCGCTAAGCAAACAAGATTATCTTTTCCATTTAGTGAGAATAAAACGAAAGGGATTTTTGATCTATTGTGATTTATGGGGACCTTATAGAACTCCAACTCATTCGGGTGCTCGTTACTTCTTAACCATTGTAGACGATTACTCTCGTGGAGTATGGCTCTATTTGATGTCTGAAAAATCTGAAGCTTCTAATCATCTCAAGAATTTCTTGGCCATGACTACTGGTCAGTTCGATACTCCAGTAACCTTGGAGTACTTATTCCAGGTTATTTAAAAGGCCAAAGTCGGGTCTTTCTTTCGTGTTATAAGAAGCGATAACGGATCAGAATTTCTTTGTCTAAGTGAATTCTTCAAACAACAAGGCATAGTTCATGAAACGTCTTTTGTTGGCACTCCTCAACAGAACGGAAGAGTGGAGAGAAAACACCAGCATATACTCAATGTTGCTAGAGCGCTTGGTTTGAAGCCAATTTACCGATAGCGTTTTGGGGCGAATGTGTTCTCACTGCGGCTTACTTAATAAATCGAACTCCAAGTATGGTGTTGAAAGGAATGACACCATATGAGAGGATATATAATGAGAAACCGAAATACAATCATATGAAGGTGTTTGGGACTCTCTGCTATGCTCATGATCAATTTCATAAAGGAGATAAGTTTGCTTTTCGGAGTCGTCGATGCGTTTTCATCGGATACCCTTATGGAAAAAAGGGGTGGAGGTTATATGACTTGGAAAAATATCAATTCTTTGTTTCAATAGATGTGGTATTTTATGAAAATGAATTTCCATTCAAGTCTGAGGTAGAAGAAGAAATTGCAGAAGAAGAACTTGAAGTTCTAAATTTACAGTCTCTGTTTGTCGAAAATGAAGAAGAAAATGGACGTACAAGCTCAATTCGTGAGGATGGCCCATTAACACCACAATCGACTATTGGGCCTACACCAAGCCCAACTGGGTTATTGAAAACCCAATTTCTGAACACGCTCCTTCACTTCAAAACGTCATCATCGAGGGAAGTCAAAGAACTGAAAATCAAAATCGCTCCACTATGATTCCGACGCCAACTCCGGCGATTGTTCCAATCATGTCATCGACGACGAATCTGCAGGTCCAAGAAGAACAATTGGGTCGCGGAAAAAGGCAGAAAACTCAGTCAGTGAAGTTGAAAGAATTTGTGGTAAACACGGGAATTCTGAAATCGAAGACGGCTTCAACGTCTGATTCTACATCGAGTCATCCAATTGCAAATTTCATTTCTTGTGAGCGTTTCTCTACTCAACATCAAGCATATTTGGCTGCAATAACTTCGGGCGTATAACCAAAGTCATTTAAACAAGCAATGAAAGATGAGAAATGGAAAAGTGCTATGTCTTCAGAAATTGATGCTCAAGAACGAAACCACTCATGGACGATAGAAGATTTGCCACAAGGAAAGCAAGCAATAGGCAGTAAATGGGTTTACAAGCTCAAATACAAATTAGACGGTACATTGGAACGACATAAAGCGAGGTTAGTTGCTCTCGGTAACAAACAAATTGAAGGTGTAGACTACGGTGAAACTTTCGCACCAGTTGCCAAGATGGGAACTGTACGGTTGGTTTTGGATACAACTGTGAAAAATGTGAATAAAAGAAGAAGAGGGTTTTCTTACTGAATAATACTTTTCATTAACACTCTCCCAAACTCACGATGAATACAAAGAGCTTATACTTATACTACAAAAAGAACCTTCTGGATCCTTATTTGCAGTCAAGGATCTGGTTACACTTGTCAATCATCTAGCCACTCTCTTCTTCTGATGTGATAGGACTGAAACGGTTACATAGTACGATGGTCGGAGAGTCAGCTGGTTGACTCTGCTTCTTCTGCAAATTCTGCAAACTCTGTTTTGTCTGACCGTGATGTTGAGAGGAACTCTTGACTTGGGCATTGTTTTGTTGGGCTTGTGATTGGGCTGACTGGGCTTGTGTCTTGTCACTTACAAAAAATAGAAGGGATGTTCACCAAATAGACGTCTACAATGCGTTTCTACATGGTGATTTAGAGGAAGAAATATATATGAGACTGCCACCCGGCTTTCAAGCTTCTGATTCTTTTAAGGTATGTAGACTTTGCAAGTCAATGTATGGGTTAAAACAGAGTCCAAGATGCTGGTTTGCGAAACTGTCAACAAGCTTACAAGAGTATGGCTTCGAACAAAATAAGTTGGATTATTCACTGTTTACTCTCGACAAAAATGATCGCATATTCGTGTATTGGTGTATGTTGACGATTTGATAATCAGTTCTCCGACGGTCATGGATGACTTCAAGTCCTATCTTTCATCGTGCTTCCATATGAGTGATATAGGACTTTTGAAATATTTTTTGGGTATTGAAGTGGCTCGGAACTCTACGGGTATGTATCTCTGTCAAAGGAAATATGCTTTGGATATTGTCTCCGACACAGGCTTGTTAGGATCTAAACCCGTAGCTTTCCCCCTGGAAACTAATCACCAACTAGGCCTGTCCAAGTCGCCACTCTTACAAGACCCAGAACCCTATAGACGACTCATTGGAAGGTTGATTTATCTCGCAGTAACATGACCGGATTTGGCGTACTGCGTTCATCTTTTGGCTCAATTTATGCAGCAACCAAAACAAGATCATTGGACTACAACTTTGCGAGTTGTTAGGTACTTGAAAAACAATCTTGGGCAAGGTATTCTGTTGAGAGCTGAGACACCATTTTGTTTTACTGGTTGGTGTGATAGTGACTATGCGAGTTGTCCTTTAACGAGAAAGTCAGTCACTGGTTATTTTATTCAGCTTGGAGGATCGCCAATCTCATGCAAAACAAAAAAAACAAAAGACACTGAGTAGGTCTTCTACAGAAGTAGAATACAGAGCGATGGCATTCTTAACACAAGAGTTGATTTTGGCTTAAAAGGATTCTTCAATCGCTTGGAGTAAAGCACTATCAGTCAATGTCTGTTTGGTGTGATAGTAAGGCAACAATTCATACAGCGACAAATCTAGTCTTTCAGGAACGCACCAAGCACGTCGAAGTTGATTGTCATTTTGTACGCGACGAGGTACTATCCAAAAATATACGCCTGTTACATGTACAAAGTCACAAATAACTTGCAGATATCTTTACAAAGCCGTTGGGGAAGAAGGAATTTGATCGGTTATGTATCAAGTTGGGCATACAAGATTTGCACGCTCCAACTTGCGGGAAGGTATTAACGACTCAACGGAGTTTGCGGACCATGTCATGATCCCGACGATCACGTAACCATATAAGGAAGTTGCTCTGTTTTTGATACAATCTGTATACGATTGATACGATTGTGATTATGCATTGATTGTAATTTAGGAATTTCTATGATCTCTTCTGTAGCCTATAAAAGACATGTAATATGCATCAAAGTAAATACAAGAAACAGTTTACAGTTTCTAAATCTTTATAATGGATATAGTTGAGTGCTTTGGTATGGAATCTAGGATGTTGTGTGGGCTAGCGGAGAATTACATAGTGGTCAGGATTTGGCTAGAACTATTTAGTGCATAGAATTGGTTTGTATGATCAGGATAATAAGCTAGAGAGATTCGGAGTTCCTGTGTTTTCAAACCTCTTCCACGGGTTTGGCTTTTGTGTTTTGCTTGAGGGCAAGCAAAAACTAAGTCTGGGGGAGTTGATATACCTCGATTTTCAATGCTTTTAGCTATGAATTAGGTATAGTTTTTAGAGTCTTTTGTTATTTGTAGAGTCTTTTCTAGTCTTTTTCAGGTCTTTAAATGTTTGGGATGCATTTGGAGATTATGGAGCATTCTGGTGCAAATCAGACAACTTAAGTTGCAGCAGCAATCCGAAGACAAAAATTGACGTAGGTGTCGATCGACACAACCCCTGTTGTCGAGCGACACCAATACCTGACGGCAAGTCAATCGCGCAACTTATTGATGTTTCCAAAATCGGCCCAGAACTTTCCCTTATTTCTAAGAAGGCCCATCACGTTTTAGGAACTTATATATTGATTTTTATGGTCATTGTTTAGATCTAACTATTATTCTCTATTATGTACTTTGGGGCAAAATCCTATGGAGACTCCCTTTAGAGAAGATTCTTCTAAACTCTTTTCTCTTCTTAATTTCATCATTGACTTCTTATTCAATCATGTTTTGTTTTTTCTATAATCATGCTTGAGTAGTTCTCTTGTTTGGTTAAGGGATTCTCATTAGGGATTTGGTTGAATTAGTAAATCAAAAACCCTGTTAGGATAATATATTTAGAATTCTTCATGATTGTTCTTAATGTTAGTTTTAGAGTAACTAACTAGAACTTGATTTTAGGATAATAGGTATACCCACCATAGGTATCTATTACTGGAACTATCTTAGATGAGCCTAGTATTTAGATGCGTGCTAGCGTCCATTACTTAGGTGAACTTATCAAACCTGATTATAATGCTTGCTTAGTTCTAGGGATTTAGAAGAGAGTTGGAATCAATACTATTAAGCATAGTGAGTAGCACGGCACACCTCCGGTTACTTTATATTAGTGATTTGTGTTCTAGAATGGATCAATAATATTCCTAATTTACTGCTAAATCTACTATTCTGATATCTCTAGAGAATTTCCCTAAACCCGACATCTTAATCATCTGAATCTAAAACAAACTTTTAATTGATTTCTTGTCTTTTATTTTTATAATATTTTATGTTTAGCTTTATTCGAAACTGTTAGTCTATTGTGTGATCCGAGAACTTTGTGAAATCCGATCCCTAAATGCTATAACAATCTCTTTATTTGAGAGAGTAGTCATTAGGATAATTTGACTCATATCAGCATTCCATCGCTTGATTGAACTTTCAACATGTTAATCTATTTGTTCTCTTTATTTCTTCTAATTTGCAAGTCTCAATTTCAATTTGCAAGTAAATTGGTAAGTTATTAGAAAGTAAATCTTATTGTTTTCAAAATTTCTAACGTTTTACAAGTCTCGATAAGTATTTGCATGTAGATTTCATGGGTTCTTTTAGGCCTGGGCTCCTGTTGTTGATTTCCCTGAAGCTTCTCTGATGTCAAACTTCATCTTGATGCCTTTTTCAAGGTTCAGATTAATTTTTCCATTCCTGACATCCATGACTGCTCCAGCTGAAGCTAGGAATGGTCTGCCTAGGATCAGGGGATCCTTGCCTTCTTCATCTACGTCCAATACCACAAAATCTGTAGGTATCTCAACATTTCCAATCTTAACAGGCAGATTCTCTATGAGACCGTGAGGATGTGCAACAGAACCATCAGCTAAGAATAAAGCTAAGTTGCAGAACTTGAATTCTATGATCCCTAGCCTTTTAGCTGTAGAGAGAGGCATAAGGCTAACAGATGCTCCCAAATCACAAAGGCACCTATTGAATGTCAATGGTCCTAAAGAGCATGGAAGAGTGAATGAACCGGGATCATCAAGCTTTTCTTGGATGACTTTCTTCTTGTATATTTCTTGAGTGCTGGAACTGCTAATCATCTTTTGATTCTGCTCTTTCTTGAGTTTTTCAATTTTGAATCTTTTTCCGGAATGTTGAGTATTCAGCAAAGGTGTGTGCTCTATAGTCTAGATGGATTGCTGAGTGGCAGGTGCAGCAATTTGAGTTGAATCCCCCCCTTCTTGAATCATACTGTCCTCAGTATTGAGAGTCAGATGACTTGGTGGAGACTCATCTTCTTGGTGGATGGTGATAGCATTAGCAGTAGCATAGTCCTTAGGATTCTGGACTGCTTTCCCTGGAAGTTGTTGAGGATGCTTCGGAGCAGAGGTTGATGCAAATTGACTCTCCACATACTTGATTTTTGAGTTCAAAGCTTCAAACTTGACATTCAGATCGTTGTATGAACAATCGATCTTGTTGTGTAATTCAGCTATCTTCTTGTCAAAAGCCATAGCGCCAGTAGCTTACCCTTGGATGATCTGTTGAATGAGTTGCTTAATTTCAGGATCTTGAGCTGCTGGGGCTTGTTGTGGTTGTTGAGTGAACCCTGGTGTTGGATTCTGCTATTGGTAGCCTCCATTGAACTGTTGTTTAGGGACATAACCTTGGTTATACTGAACAAAAGGCTTGGACTGATTCTGTTGTGGTGGATACACTTGATCTTGGGGGTTAGCTACATTATTGCTTCTGTAGGAGAGGTTTGGGTTGGGCTTGTAGTTGTTGAAGCCCTTGTTGAACCCTCCTTGGTTCTGAATGTAGCACAGCTCTTCAGTTTGATCATTCCCCCTTCTTGCATTTGGAAGTGCTCTTCATCAGTGATGAAGTGTACCTGCTTCTGCTGAGCCAGCAACAACTTGTCTAACTTTTCATTCACAGCCTTGATATCCTTGCTCTGTTTAACCTCATTACCTCCAGTTCCTCTCATTGAGCGATCATAGTCTTCATTGTAGCACCCATCAGATTGTGCTAGATTTTTGACCAACTCCCAGCATTCAGCTACATCTTTGTTCAAGAAATTTCTATTGGAGGCGGTATCAAGCAGCATTCTGATCTTTGGTAAAGCTCCTCTGTAGAGTGTGCTCAGTAATGAAGCCTTTCTGAAACCGTGATGGGGGCACTGAGTGGTGTAGCTTTTAAACCTCTCCCAAGCTTCACAAAAAGTTTCATTGTTTTTCTGGTTGAAACCGGAGATCTCGTTCCTCAATCTAGCTGTGCAAGCGTTAGAGAAGAACTTGGCAAGAAAAGCTTTCTTACAATCGTCCCATGAGGTGATGGAGTCTAGGGTAGAGTCTTCTCCTAGTGGTGTGCCTTGTCTCCCAAAGAGAAGGGAAATAGCCTGAGCTTAAACATATCTTCAGTGACACCATTGATCTTGGTAAGGCCACAAAGTCTATCAAAGCTGTCAAGATGGTCCAGGGGATCTTCCATAGGTAAACCATGAAACTTGTTTCCTTGGATCATGGAGATGAGACCACTCTTGATCTCAAAGTTGTTGTTCTGAACTGGTGGAGGCACTATCCCTTGTCTTTGGTGATGATTCCTTGCGGCATCACCAACACCAATGTTTCTTGGTTGATCAACATTAGGTGGGTCTTGAACATAAATTGGTTTGTTCTGTTGATCCATAGCTGCTGGTCTGTTCTGATCACAGGCTGCCTTTGCTTTGGTTTCTGATAACTCACGAGCTATTTTGTCAATTCTGTCTCTGAATGGTAATAGGTGTGCAGAACCTTCGAATCGAGTTTGCATGCACAAAGATTAGTACCTATACCACAAAAACAAGCAGACGAAAATATGAGTTAGTAACTTGATAAATGTAAAAGAACTTGATCTTAAAAGTTTCTGATATCTTGAATGTAACAATGCAACAATGAATTGACAACGACGCCAAATTGATAAGGAGGTTTTTCAGGTCTGCTGAGATTCAGTTCAATTCCCCTAAAACACAAATAAGTCGATGCAGTTATAGGGGGTGTCAATCCAGTCCACTGTAATGATGGTGTAAAGAAACTACTAAGTCAAGCCAGATTATAATGATAGTGGGTTTCTAGTAACAATCCTAGGTCAGGATTCAAACAAGTAAAAATAAGAACTTAAGAGCCCTATTCGATCATTGGGTCGAGTAGAACCAACAAGTGACAAAATTAAGAAACCTAAATGCAATCAACAGGGGATATAAATAGGGGATACAAATAACAGGTAAAGAAAAGTGCAATCAACAGGGGATACAAATAAATCTAATAGAAGTTCTAAGGATGGATTCATTGATAAGGGCAACTCTAGGATTCACCAATTGGCTAATAGGCGAAAGGTAGATACCCATGACGATAGATTCAAAAACCGCGTCAATCCACTCTCGTGACAGAGACCCGCATAACTCTACCACTTCCTAATTTCAACTCTCGTTGATGAAACATAGC